>NC_134985.1:1550000-1762500 GCF_050947335.1 Megachile rotundata | reverse complement strand
AGACAGAGACAGAGATTGATACAGAGACAGAGACAGACAGAGACAGAGACAGAGACAGAGACAGAGACAGAGACAGAGACAGAGACAGAGACAGGGACAGAGACAGAGACAGAGACAGCGAGGGAGACAGAGATAGAGACAGAGACAGAGACAGAGACAGAGACAGAGACTGCGACAGAGACAGAGACCGCGAGAGAGACAGAGATAGAGACAGAGACAGAGACAGAGACTGAGACAGCGGGAGAGACAGAGACAGAGACAGAGACAGAGACAGAGACAGAGACAGAGACAGAGACAGAGACAGAGACAGAGATAGAGACAGAGACAGAGACAGACACAGATACAGAGACAGAGACAGAGACAGAAGCAGAGACAGAGACAGAGACAGAGACGGGGGCAGAGACAGAGACAGAGACAGAGACAGAGACAGAGACAGATACAGATACAGAGACAGAGACAGATACAGAGACAGAGACAGATGCAGAGACAGACACAGACACAGAGACAGAGACAGATACAGAGACAGAGACAGAGACAGAGACAGAGACAGAGACAGAGACAGAGACAGAGACAGAGACAGAGACAGAGACAGAGGCAGAGGCAAAGGCAGAGGCAGAGACTGCGACAGAGACAGTGACGGCGAGAGAGACAGAGATAGAGACAGAGACAGAGACAGAGACAGAGACAGAGACGGAGACAGAGACAGAGACAGAGACAGAGACAGAGACAGAGACAGCGACAGCGACAGAGACAAGGACAGAGAGAGAGACAGACACAGAGACTGAGACAGAGACAGAGACAGAGATAGCGAGAGAGACAGATATAGAGACAGAGACAGAGATTGAGACAGAGACAGAGACAGACAGAGACAGAGACAGAGACAGAGACAGAGACAGAGACTGAGACCGAGACAGAGACAGAGATAGAGACGGAGACGGAGACAGAGACAGAGACAGAGACAGAGACAGAGACAGAGACAGAGACGGAGACAGAGACAGAGACAGCGACAGCGACAGAGACAGGGACAGAGACAGAGACAGAGAGAGAGACAGAGACAGAGACAGAGACGGAGACAGAGACAGAGACAGAGACAGAGACAGAGACAGCGACAGCGACAGAGACAGGGACAGAGAGAGAGACAGAGACAGAGACTGAGACAGAGACAGAGACAGAGATAGCGAGAGAGATAGAGATAGAGAGAGAGACAGAGATTGAGACAGAGACAGAGACAGACAGAGACAGAGACAGAGACAGAGACAGAGACAGAGACAGAGACAGAGACAGAGACAGAGACAGAGACAGAGACAGAGACAGAGACAGAGACAGAGACAGAGACAGAGACAGAGACAGAGACAGAGACAGAGACAGAGACAGAGACAGAGACAGAGACAAAGACAGAGACAGAGACAGACACAGATACAGAGACAGAGACGGAGACAGAAGCAGACACAGAGACAGAGACAGAGACGGAGGCAGAGACAGAGACAGAGACAGAGACAGAGACAGAGACAGAGGCAGAGACAGAGACAGAGACAGAGACGGAGGCAGAGACAGAGACAGAGACAGAGACAGAGACAGCGGCAGAGGCAGAGAGGTCGAGAGAGACAGAGATAGAGACGGAGACAGAGACAGAGACAGAGACGGCGAGAGAGACAGAGACAGAGACAGAGACAGATACAGAGACAGAGACAGAGACAGAGACAGAGACAGAGACAGAGACAGAGACAGAGACAGAGACAGAGACAGAGACAGAGACAGAGACAGAGACAGAGACAGATACAGAGGCAGAGGCAGAGGCAGAGACTGCGACTGAGACAGTGACGGCGAGAGAGACAGAGATAGAGACAGAGACAGAGACAGAGACAGAGACGGAGACAGAGACAGCGAGCGAGACAGAGACAGAGACAGCGACAGAGACAGGGACAGAGAGAGAGACAGAGACGGAGACTGAGACAGAGACAGAGATAGCGAGAGAGACAGAGATAGAGACAGAGACAGAGGCAGAGACAGAGGCAGAGACAGAGGCAGAGACAGAGACAGAGACAGGGACGGAGACAGAGACAGAGACCGCGATAGAGACAGAGACAGAGACAGAGGCAGAGGCAGAGGCAGAGGCAGAGGCAGAGACTGCGACAGAGACAGTGACGGCGAGAGAGACAGAAACAGAGACAGAAGCAGAGACAGACATAGAGACAGAGACAGAGGCAGGGACAGGGGCAGAGACGGAGACAGAGACAGAGACTGCGACAGAGACAGAGACAGCGAGAGAGACAGAGATAGAGACAGAGACAGAGACAGAGACAGAGACAGAGACAGAGACAGAGACAGAGACAGAGACAGAGACAGATACAGAGACAGGGACAGAGACAGAGACAGAGACAGAGACAGAGACAGATACAGAGGCAGAGGCAGCGACAGAGACAGAGACGGAGACAGAGACAGAGACAGAGACAGAGACAGCGACAGAGACAGGGACAGAGAGAGAGACAGAGACAGAGACTGAGACAGAGACAGAGACAGAGATAGCGAGAGAGACAGAGATAGAGACAGAGACAGAGATTGAGACAGAGACAGAGACAGACAGAGACAGAGACAGAGACAGAGACAGAGACAGAGACAGAGACAGAGACAGAGACAGAGACAGAGACAGAGACAGAGACAGAGACAGAGACAGAGACAGAGACAGAGACAGAGACAGAGACAGAGACAGAGACAGAGACAGAGACGGCGTGAGAGACAGAGATAGAGACAGAGGCAGAGACAGAGACAGAGACAGAGAGGTCGAGAGAGACAGAGATAGAGACGGAGACAGAGACAGAGACAGAGGCAGAGGCAGAGACTGCGACAGAGACAGTGACGGCGAGAGAGACAGAGATAGAGACAGAGACAGAGACAGAGGCAGAGGCAGAGGCAGAGACTGCGGCAGAGACAGTGACGGCGAGAGAGACAGAAACAGAGACAGAAACAGAGACAGACATAGAGACAGAGACAGATGCAGGGACAGGGGCAGAGACAGAGACAGAGACAGAGACTGCGACAGAGACAGAGACAGTGAGAGAGACAGAGATAGAGACAGAGACAGAGACAGAGACAGAGACAGAGACAGAGACAGAGACAGAGACAGAGACAGAGACAGAGACAGAGACAGAGACAGAGACAGAGACAGAGACAGAGACAGAGACAGAGACAGAGACAGAGACAGAGACAGAGACAGAGACAGAGACAGAGACAGAGACAGAGACAGAGACAGAGACAGAGACAGAGACAGAGACAGAGACAGAGACAGAGACAGAGACAGAGACAGAGACAGAGACAGAGACAGAGACAGAGACAGAGACAGAGACAGAGACAGAGACAGAGACAGAGACAGAGACAGAGACAGAGACAGAGACAGAGACAGAGACAGAGACAGAGCCAGAGGTGGAAGCAGAGACAGAGACAGCGAGAGAGATAGAGATAGAGGCAGAGACAGAGACAGAGACAGAGATAGAGGCAGCGGCAGAGGCAGAGACTGCGACAGAGACAGTGACGGCGAGAGAGACAGAGATAGAGACAGCGACAGAGACAGAGACAGGGACGGAGACAGAGACAGAGACCGAGATAGAGACAGAGACAGAGACAGAGGCAGAGGCAGAGGCAGAGGCAGAGACTGCGACAGAGACAGTGACGGCGAGAGAGACAGAAACAGAGACAGAAGCAGAGACAGACATAGAGACAGAGACAGAGGCAGGGACAGGGGCAGAGACAGAGACAGAGGCAGAGACTGCGACAGAGACAGAGACACGGAGAGAGACAGAGATAGAGACAGAGACAGAGACAGAGAGAGAGACAGAGACAGAGACAGCGAGAGAGACAGAGACAGAGACAGAGACAGAGACAGAGACAGAGAAAGAGACAGAGACAGACATAGAGACAGAGACAAAGGGCAGGGACAGAGGCAGAGACAGAGACAGATACAGAGACAGAGACTGAGACAGAGACAGAGACAGAGACAGAGACAGAGACAGAGACAGAGACAGAGACAGAGACTCCGACAGAGACAGAGACAGCGAGAGAGACAGAGACAGAGACAGAGACAGAGACAGAGACAGAGACAGAGACAGAGACAGAGACAGAAACAGAGACAGAAACAGAGACAGACATAGAGACAGAGACAGTGGCAGGGACAGAGGCAGAGACAGAGACAGAGACAGAGACAGAGACAGAGACTGAGACAGAGACAGAGACAGAGATAGCGAGAGAGAGAGAGATAGAGACAGAGACAGAGATTGATACAGAGACAGAGACAGACAGAGACAGAGACAGAGACAGAGACAGAGACAGAGACAGAGACAGAGACAGAGACAGAGACAGAGACAGGGACAGAGACAGAGACAGAGACAGCGAGGGAGACAGAGATAGAGACAGAGACAGAGACAGAGACAGAGACAGAGACTGCGACAGAGACAGAGACCGCGAGAGAGACAGAGATAGAGACAGAGACAGAGACAGAGACAGAGACAGGGACAGAGACAGAGACAGAGACAGAAACAGAGACAGAAACAGAGACAGAGACAGAGACAGAGACAGAGACAGCGACAGCGACAGAGTCAGGGACAGAGAGAGAGACAGCGACTGCGACAGAGACAGGGACAGAGAGAGGGACAGAGACAGAGACTGAGACAGAGACAGAGACAGAGATAGCGAGAGAGACAGAGATAGAGACAGAGACAGAGATTGAGACAGAGACAGGGACAGACAGAGACAGAGACAGAGACAGAGACAGAGACAGAGACAGAGACAGAGACAGAGACAGAGACAGAGACAGAGACAGAGACGGTGTGAGAGACAGAGATAGAGACAGAGACAGAGACAGAGACAGAGACAGAGACAGCGACAGCGACAGAGTCAGGGACAGAGAGAGAGACAGAGATAGAGACAGAGACAGAGACAGAGACAGAGACAGAGACAGAGACAGAGACAGAGACAGAGACAGAGACAGAGACAGAGACAGAGACAGAGACAGAGACAGAGACAGAGACAGATACAGAGACAGAGACAGATACAGAGACAGAGACAGAGACGGAGACAGAGACAGAGACAGAGACAGCGACTGCGACAGAAACAGGGACAGAGAGAGAGACAGAGACAGAGACTGAGACAGAGACAGAGACAGAGATAGCGAGAGAGACAGAGATAGAGACAGAGACAGAGATTGAGACAGAGACAGGGACAGACAGAGACAGAGACAGAGACAGAGACAGAGACAGAGACAGAGACAGAGACAGAGACAGAGACAGAGACAGAGACAGAGACGGTGTGAGAGACAGAGATAGAGACAGAGACAGAGACAGAGACAGAGACAGAGAGGTCGAGAGAGACAGAGATAGAGACGGAGACAGAGACAGAGACAGAGGCAGAGGCAGAGACTGCGACAGAGACAGTGACGGCGAGAGAGACAGAGATAGAGACAGAGACAGAGACAGAGGCAGAGGCAGAGGCAGAGGCAGAGACTGCGACAGAGACAGTGACGGCGAGAGAGACAGAAACAGAGACAGAAACAGAGACAGACATAGAGACAGAGACAGATGCAGGGACAGGGGCGGAGACAGAGACAGAGACAGAGACTGCGACAGAGACAGAGACAGCGAGAGAGACAGAGATAGAGACAGCGACAGAGACAGAGACAGAGACAGAGACAGAGACGGAGACAGAGACAGAGACAGAGACAGAGACAGAGACAGAGACAGAGACAGAGACAGAGACAGAGACAGAGACTGAGACAGAGACAGAGACAGAGACAGAGACAGAGACAGAGACAGAGACAGAGACAGAGACAGAGACAGAGACAGCGACAGAGACAGAGACATAGACAGAGACAGAGCCAGAGGTGGAAGCAGAGACAGAGACAGCGAGAGAGATAGAGATAGAGGCAGAGACAGAGACAGAGACAGAGATAGAGGCAGCGGCAGAGGCAGAGACTGCGACAGAGACAGTGACGGCGAGAGAGACAGAGATAGAGACAGCGACAGAGACAGAGACAGGGACAGAGGCAGAGACAGAGACAGAGACAGAGACAGAGACAGAGACAGAGACAGAGACAGAGACAGAGACAAAGACAGAGGCAGAGACAGAGACGGCGAGAGAGACAGAGATAGAGACAGAGACAGAGACAGAGACAGAGATAGAGACAGAGACAGAGACAGACACAGATACAGAGACAGAGACAGAGACAGAAGCAGAGACAGAGACAGAGACAGAGACGGAGGCAGAGACAGAGACAGAGACAGAGACAGAGACAGAGACAGAGACAGAGACACAGACAGATACAGATACAGAGACAGAGACAGATACAGAGACAGAGACAGATACAGAGACAGATACAGAGACAGAGACAGATACAGAGACAGAGACAGAGACAGAGACAGAGACAGAGACAGAGGCAGAGGCAGAGGCAGAGACTGCGACAGAGACAGTGACGGCGAGAGAGACAGAGATAGAGACAGAGACAGAGACAGAGACAGAGACAGAGACAGAGACGGAGACAGAGACAGAGACAGAGACAGAGACAGAGACAGCGACAGCGACAGAGACAGGGACAGAGAGAGAGACAGAGACAGAGACAGAGACAGAGACAGAGACAGAGACAGAGACAGGGACAGAGACAGAGACAGAGACAGCGAGGGAGACAGAGATAGAGACAGAGACAGAGACAGAGACAGAGACAGAGACAGAGACAGAGACTGCGACAGAGACAGAGACCGCGAGAGAGACAGAGATAGAGACAGAGACAGAGACAGAGACTGAGACTGCGACAGAGACAGAGACAGCGAGAGAGACAGAGGTAGAGACAGAGACAGAGACAGAGACAGAGACAGAGACGGCGAGAGAGACAGAGATAGAGACAGAGACAGAGACAGAGACAGAGATAGAGACAGAGACAGAGACAGACACAGATACAGAGACAGAGACAGAGACAGAAGCAGAGACAGAGACAGAGACAGAGACAGAGACGGAGGCAGAGACAGAGACAGAGACAGAGACAGAGACAGATACAGATACAGAGACAGAGACAGATACAGAGACAGAGACAGATGCAGAGACAGACACAGAGACAGAGACAGATACAGATACAGAGACAGAGACAGAGACAGAGACAGAGACAGAGACAGAGACAGAGACAGAGACAGAGACAGAGACAGAGACAGAGACAGAGACAGAGACAGAGACAGAGACAGAGACAGAGACAGAGACAGAGACAGAGACAGAGACAAAGACAGAGGCAGAGACAGAGACGGCGAGAGAGACAGAGATAGAGACAGAGACAGAGACAGAGACGGAGGCAGAGACAGAGACAGAGACAGAGACAGAGACAGAGACAGAGACAGAGACAGAGACAGAGACACAGACAGATACAGATACAGAGACAGAGACAGATACAGAGACAGAGACAGATACAGAGACAGATACAGAGACAGAGACAGATACAGAGACAGAGACAGAGACAGAGACAGAGACGGAGACAGAGACAGAGACAGAGACAGAGATAGCGAGAGAGACAGAGACAGAGACAGAGGCAGAGGCAAAGGCAGAGGCAGAGACTGCGACAGAGACAGTGACGGCGAGAGAGACAGAGATAGAGACAGAGACAGAGACAGAGACAGAGACAGAGACAGAGACGGAGACAGAGACAGAGACAGAGACAGAGACAGAGACAGCGACAGCGACAGAGACAGGGACAGAGAGAGAGACAGACACAGAGACTGAGACAGGGACAGAGACAGAGATAGCGAGAGAGACAGATGTAGAGACAGAGACAGAGATTGAGACAGAGACAGAGACAGACAGAGACAGAGACAGAGACAGAGACAGAGACAGAGACAGAGACAGAGACAGAGACAGAGACCGAAACAGAGACAGAGATAGAGACGGAGACGGAGACAGAGACAGAGACAGAGACAGAGAGAGAGACAGAGAAAGAGACAGAGACAGAGACAGAGACAGAGACAGAGACAGCGACAGAGACAGAGACAGAGACAGAGACAGAGACAGAGACAGAGACAGAGACAGAGACAGAGACAGAGACGGAGACAGAGACAGAGACAGAGACAGAGACAGAGACAGAGACAGAGACAGCGACAGCGACAGAGACAGGGACAGAGAGAGAGACAGAGACAGAGACTGAGACAGAGACAGAGACAGAGACAGAGACAGAGACAGAGACAGAGACAGAGACAGAGACAGAGACAGAGACAGAGACAGAGACAGAGACAGAGACAGAGACAGAGACAGAGACAGAGACAGAGACAGAGACAGAGACAAAGACAGAGGCAGAGACAGAGACAGCGAGAGAGACAGAGATAGAGACAGAGACAGAGACAGAGACAGAGACAGAGACAGAGACAGAGACAGAGACAGAGACAGATACAGAGACAGGGACAGAGACAGAGACAGAGACAGAGACAGAGACAGATACAGAGGCAGAGGCAGAGGCAGAGACTGCGACTGAGACAGTGACGGCGAGAGAGACAGAGATAGAGACAGAGACAGAGACAGAGACAGAGACGGAGACAGAGACAGCGAGCGAGACAGAGACAGAGACAGCGACAGAGACAGGGACAGAGAGAGAGACAGAGACGGAGACTGAGACAGAGACAGAGATAGCGAGAGAGACAGAGATAGAGACAGAGACAGAGGCAGAGACAGAGGCAGAGACAGAGGCAGAGACAGAGACAGAGACAGGGACGGAGACAGAGACAGAGACCGCGATAGAGACAGAGACAGAGACAGAGGCAGAGGCAGAGGCAGAGGCAGAGACTGCGGCAGAGACAGTGACGGCGAGAGAGACAGAAACAGAGACAGAAGCAGAGACAGACATAGAGACAGAGACAGAGGCAGGGACAGGGGCAGAGACGGAGACAGAGACAGAGACTGCGACAGAGACAGAGACAGCGAGAGAGACAGAGATAGAGACAGAGACAGAGACAGAGACCGAGACAGAGACAGAGATAGAGACGGAGACGGAGACAGAGACAGAGACAGAGACAGAGACAGAGACAGAGACAGAGACAGAGACAGAGACGGAGACAGAGACAGAGACAGCGACAGCGACAGAGACAGGGACAGAGAGAGAGACAGAGACGGAGACTGAGACAGAGACAGAGACAGAGACAGAGGCAGAGACAGAGGCAGAGACAGAGACAGAGACAGGGACGGAGACAGAGACAGAGACCGCGATAGAGACAGAGACAGAGACAGAGGCAGAGGCAGAGGCAGAGGCAGAGACTGCGGCAGAGACAGTGACGGCGAGAGAGACAGAAACAGAGACAGAAGCAGAGACAGACATAGAGACAGAGACAGAGGCAGGGACAGGGGCAGAGACGGAGACAGAGACAGAGACTGCGACAGAGACAGAGACAGCGAGAGAGACAGAGATAGAGACAGAGACAGAGACAGAGACGGAGACAGAGACAGAGACAGCGACAGCGACAGAGACAGGGACAGAGAGAGAGACAGAGACGGAGACTGAGACAGAGACAGAGACAGAGACAGAGACAGAGACAGAGACAGAGACAGAGACAGAGACAGAGACAGAGACAGAGACAGAGACAGAGACAGAGGCAGAGGCAGAGACTGCGACAGAGACAGTGACGGCGAGAGAGACAGAAACAGAGACAGAAACAGAGACAGACATAGAGACAGAGACAGAGGCAGAGACATAGACAGAGACAGAGACTGCGACAGAGACAGAGACCGCGAGAGAGACAGAGATAGAGACGGAGACAGAGACAGAGACAGAGAGAGAGACAGAGACAGAGACAGAGACGGAGACAGAGACAGAGACAGAGACAGAGACAGAGACAGCGACAGCGACAGAGACAGGGACAGAGAGAGAGACAGAGACAGAGACTGAGACAGAGACAGAGACAGAGATAGCGAGAGAGATAGAGATAGAGAGAGAGACAGAGATTGAGACAGAGACAGAGACAGACAGAGACAGAGACAGAGACAGAGACAGAGACAGAGACAGAGACAGAGACAGAGACAGAGACAGAGACAGAGACAGAGACAGAGACAGAGACAGAGACAGAGACAGAGACAGAGACAGAGACAGAGACAGAGACAAAGACAGAGACAGAGACAGACACAGATACAGAGACAGAGACGGAGACAGAAGCAGACACAGAGACAGAGACAGAGACGGAGGCAGAGACAGAGACAGAGACAGAGACAGAGACAGAGACAGAGACAGAGACAGAGGCAGAGACAGAGACAGAGACAGAGACGGAGGCAGAGACAGAGACAGAGACAGAGACAGAGACAGCGGCAGAGGCAGAGAGGTCGAGAGAGACAGAGATAGAGACGGAGACAGAGACAGAGACAGAGACGGCGAGAGAGACAGAGACAGAGACAGAGACAGATACAGAGACAGAGACAGAGACAGAGACAGAGACAGAGACAGAGACAGATACAGAGACAGAGACAGAGACAGAGACAGAGACAGAGACAGAGACAGATACAGAGGCAGAGGCAGAGGCAGAGACTGCGACTGAGACAGTGACGGCGAGAGAGACAGAGATAGAGACAGAGACAGAGACAGAGACAGAGACGGAGACAGAGACAGCGAGCGAGACAGAGACAGAGACAGCGACAGAGACAGGGACAGAGAGAGAGACAGAGACGGAGACTGAGACAGAGACAGATATAGCGAGAGAGACAGAGATAGAGACAGAGACAGAGGCAGAGACAGAGGCAGAGACAGAGGCAGAGACAGAGACAGAGACAGGGACGGAGACAGAGACAGAGACCGCGATAGAGACAGAGACAGAGACAGAGGCAGAGGCAGAGGCAGAGGCAGAGACTGCGACAGAGACAGTGACGGCGAGAGAGACAGAAACAGAGACAGAAGCAGAGACAGACATAGAGACAGAGACAGAGGCAGGGACAGGGGCAGAGACGGAGACAGAGACAGAGACTGCGACAGAGACAGAGACAGCGAGAGAGACAGAGATAGAGACAGAGACAGAGACAGAGACAGAGACAGAGACAGAGACAGAGACAGAGACAGAGACAGAGACAGATACAGAGACAGGGACAGAGACAGAGACAGAGACAGAGACAGAGACAGAGACAGAGACAGATACAGAGGCAGAGGCAGAGGCAGAGACTGCGACTGAGACAGTGACGGCGAGAGAGACAGAGATAGAGACAGAGACAGAGACAGAGACAGAGACGGAGACAGAGACAGCGAGCGAGACAGAGACAGAGACAGCGACAGAGACAGGGACAGAGAGAGAGACAGAGACGGAGACTGAGACAGAGACAGAGATAGCGAGAGAGACAGAGATAGAGACAGAGACAGAGGCAGAGACAGAGGCAGAGACAGAGGCAGAGACAGAGACCGAGACAGGGACGGAGACAGAGACAGAGACCGCGATAGAGACAGAGACAGAGACAGAGGCAGAGGCAGAGGCAGAGGCAGAGACTGCGGCAGAGACAGTGACGGCGAGAGAGACAGAAACAGAGACAGAAGCAGAGACAGACATAGAGACAGAGACAGAGGCAGGGACAGGGGCAGAGACGGAGACAGAGACAGAGATTGCGACAGAGACAGAGACAGCGAGAGAGACAGAGATAGAGACAGAGACAGAGACAGAGACAGAGACAGAGACAGAGACAGAGAGAGAGACAGAGACAGAGACAGAGACAGAGACTGAGACAGAGACAGAGACAGAGACAGAGACAGAGACAGAGACAGTGACAGAGACAGAGACAGAGACAGGGACAGAGACAGAGACAGAGACAGAGACAGAAACAGAGACAGAAACAGAGACAGACATAGAGACAGAGACAGTGGCAGGGACAGAGGCAGAGACAGAGACAGAGACAGAGACAGAGACAGAGACAGCGACAGCGACAGAGTCAGGGACAGAGAGAGAGACAGAGATAGAGACAGAGACAGAGACAGAGACAGAGACAGAGACAGAGACAGAGACAGATACAGAGACAGAGACAGAGACAGAGACAGAGACAGAGACAGAGACAGAGACAGAGACAGATACAGAGACAGAGACAGATACAGCGACAGAGACAGAGACGGAGACAGAGACAGAGACAGAGACAGAGACAGCGACAGCGACAGAGACAGGGACAGAGAGAGAGACAGAGACAGAGACAGAGACTGAGACAGAGACAGAGACAGAGATAGCGAGAGAGACAGAGATAGAGACAGAGACAGAGATTGAGACAGAGACAGAGACAGACAGAGACAGAGACAGAGACAGAGACAGAGACAGAGACAGAGACAGAGACAGAGACAGAGACAGAGACAGAGACAGAGACAGAGACAGAGACAGAGACAGAGACAGAGACAGAGACGGCGTGAGAGACAGAGATAGAGACAGAGGCAGAGACAGAGACAGAGACAGAGAGGTCGAGAGAGACAGAGATAGAGACGGAGACAGAGACAGAGACAGAGGCAGAGGCAGAGACTGCGACAGAGACAGTGACGGCGAGAGAGACAGAGATAGAGACAGAGACAGAGACAGAGGCAGAGGCAGAGGCAGAGACTGCGGCAGAGACAGTGACGGCGAGAGAGACAGAAACAGAGACAGAAACAGAGACAGACATAGAGACAGAGACAGATGCAGGGACAGGGGCAGAGACAGAGACAGAGACAGAGACTGCGACAGAGACAGAGACAGTGAGAGAGACAGAGATAGAGACAGAGACAGAGACAGAGACAGAGACAGAGACAGAGACAGAGACAGAGACAGAGACAGAGACAGAGACAGAGACAGAGACAGAGACAGAGACAGAGACAGAGACAGAGACAGAGACAGAGACAGAGACAGAGACAGAGACAGAGACAGAGACAGAGACAGAGACAGAGACAGAGACAGAGACAGAGACAGAGACAGAGACAGAGACAGAGACAGAGACAGAGACAGAGACAGAGACAGAGACAGAGACAGAGACAGAGACAGAGACAGAGACAGAGACAGAGACAGAGACAGAGACAGAGGCAGAGACTGCGACTGAGACAGTGACGGCGAGAGAGACAGAGATAGAGACAGAGACAGAGACAGAGACAGAGACGGAGACAGAGACAGCGAGCGAGACAGAGACAGAGACAGCGACAGAGACAGGGACAGAGAGAGAGACAGAGACGGAGACTGAGACAGAGACAGAGATAGCGAGAGAGACAGAGATAGAGACAGAGACAGAGGCAGAGACAGAGGCAGAGACAGAGGCAGAGACAGAGACCGAGACAGGGACGGAGACAGAGACAGAGACCGCGATAGAGACAGAGACAGAGACAGAGGCAGAGGCAGAGGCAGAGGCAGAGACTGCGGCAGAGACAGTGACGGCGAGAGAGACAGAAACAGAGACAGAAGCAGAGACAGACATAGAGACAGAGACAGAGGCAGGGACAGGGGCAGAGACGGAGACAGAGACAGAGATTGCGACAGAGACAGAGACAGCGAGAGAGACAGAGATAGAGACAGAGACAGAGACAGAGACAGAGACAGAGACAGAGACAGAGAGAGAGACAGAGACAGAGACAGAGACAGAGACTGAGACAGAGACAGAGACAGAGACAGAGACAGAGACAGAGACAGTGACAGAGACAGAGACAGAGACAGGGACAGAGACAGAGACAGAGACAGAGACAGAAACAGAGACAGAAACAGAGACAGACATAGAGACAGAGACAGTGGCAGGGACAGAGGCAGAGACAGAGACAGAGACAGAGACAGAGACAGAGACAGCGACAGCGACAGAGTCAGGGACAGAGAGAGAGACAGAGATAGAGACAGAGACAGAGACAGAGACAGAGACAGAGACAGAGACAGAGACAGATACAGAGACAGAGACAGAGACAGAGACAGAGACAGAGACAGAGACAGAGACAGGGACAGATACAGAGACAGAGACAGATACAGCGACAGAGACAGAGACGGAGACAGAGACAGAGACAGAGACAGAGACAGCGACAGCGACAGAGACAGGGACAGAGAGAGAGACAGAGACAGAGACTGAGACAGAGACAGAGACAGAGATAGCGAGAGAGACAGAGATAGAGACAGAGACAGAGATTGAGACAGAGACAGAGACAGACAGAGACAGAGACAGAGACAGAGACAGAGACAGAGACAGAGACAGAGACAGAGACAGAGACAGAGACAGAGACAGAGACAGAGACAGAGACAGAGACAGAGACAGAGACAGAGACGGCGTGAGAGACAGAGATAGAGACAGAGGCAGAGACAGAGACAGAGACAGAGAGGTCGAGAGAGACAGAGATAGAGACGGAGACAGAGACAGAGACAGAGGCAGAGGCAGAGACTGCGACAGAGACAGTGACGGCGAGAGAGACAGAGATAGAGACAGAGACAGAGACAGAGGCAGAGGCAGAGGCAGAGACTGCGGCAGAGACAGTGACGGCGAGAGAGACAGAAACAGAGACAGAAACAGAGACAGACATAGAGACAGAGACATATGCAGGGACAGGGGCAGAGACAGAGACAGAGACAGAGACTGCGACAGAGACAGAGACAGTGAGAGAGACAGAGATAGAGACAGAGACAGAGACAGAGACAGAGACAGAGACAGAGACAGAGACAGAGACAGAGACAGAGACAGAGACAGAGACAGAGACAGAGACAGAGACAGAGACAGAGACAGAGACAGAGACAGAGACAGAGACAGAGACAGAGACAGAGACAGAGACAGAGACAGAGACAGAGACAGAGACAGAGACAGAGACAGAGACAGAGACAGAGACAGAGACAGAGACAGAGACAGAGACAGAGACAGAGACAGAGACAGAGACAGAGACAGAGACAGAGACAGAGACAGAGACAGAGACAGAGACAGAGACAGAGACAGAGACAGAGACAGAGACAGAGACAGAGACAGAGACAGAGACAGAGACAGAGACAGAGACAGAGACAGAGACAGAGACAGAGACAGAGACAGAGACAGAGACAGAGACAGAGCCAGAGGTGGAAGCAGAGACAGAGACAGCGAGAGAGATAGAGATAGAGGCAGAGACAGAGACAGAGACAGAGATAGAGGCAGCGGCAGAGGCAGAGACTGCGACAGAGACAGTGACGGCGAGAGAGACAGAGATAGAGACAGCGACAGAGACAGAGACAGGGACGGAGACAGAGACAGAGACCGAGATAGAGACAGAGACAGAGACAGAGGCAGAGGCAGAGGCAGAGGCAGAGACTGCGACAGAGACAGTGACGGCGAGAGAGACAGAAACAGAGACAGAAGCAGAGACAGACATAGAGACAGAGACAGAGGCAGGGACAGGGGCAGAGACAGAGACAGAGGCAGAGACTGCGACAGAGACAGAGACACGGAGAGAGACAGAGATAGAGACAGAGACAGAGACAGAGAGAGAGACAGAGACAGAGACAGCGAGAGAGACAGAGACAGAGACAGAGACAGAGACAGAGACAGAGAAAGAGACAGAGACAGACATAGAGACAGAGACAAAGGGCAGGGACAGAGGCAGAGACAGAGACAGATACAGAGACAGAGACTGAGACAGAGACAGAGACAGAGACAGAGACAGAGACAGAGACAGAGACAGAGACAGAGACTCCGACAGAGACAGAGACAGCGAGAGAGACAGAGACAGAGACAGAGACAGAGACAGAGACAGAGACAGAGACAGAGACAGAGACAGAAACAGAGACAGAAACAGAGACAGACATAGAGACAGAGACAGTGGCAGGGACAGAGGCAGAGACAGAGACAGAGACAGAGACAGAGACAGAGACTGAGACAGAGACAGAGACAGAGATAGCGAGAGAGAGAGAGATAGAGACAGAGACAGAGATTGATACAGAGACAGAGACAGACAGAGACAGAGACAGAGACAGAGACAGAGACAGAGACAGAGACAGAGACAGAGACAGAGACAGAGACGGTGTGAGAGACAGAGATAGAGACAGAGACAGAGACAGAGACAGAGACAGAGACAGCGACAGCGACAGAGTCAGGGACAGAGAGAGAGACAGCGACTGCGACAGAGACAGGGACAGAGAGAGGGACAGAGACAGAGACTGAGACAGAGACAGAGACAGAGATAGCGAGAGAGACAGAGATAGAGACAGAGACAGAGATTGAGACAGAGACAGGGACAGACAGAGACAGAGACAGAGACAGAGACAGAGACAGAGACAGAGACAGAGACAGAGACAGAGACAGAGACAGAGACAGAGACGGTGTGAGAGACAGAGATAGAGACAGAGACAGAGACAGAGACAGAGACAGAGACAGCGACAGCGACAGAGTCAGGGACAGAGAGAGAGACAGAGATAGAGACAGAGACAGAGACAGAGACAGAGACAGAGACAGAGACAGAGACAGAGACAGACACAGAGACAGAGACAGAGACAGAGACAGAGACAGAGACAGAGACAGAGACAGATACAGAGACAGAGACAGATACAGAGACAGAGACAGAGACGGAGACAGAGACAGAGACAGAGACAGAGACAGCGACTGCGACAGAAACAGGGACAGAGAGAGAGACAGAGACAGAGACTGAGACAGAGACAGAGACAGAGATAGCGAGAGAGACAGAGATAGAGACAGAGACAGAGATTGAGACAGAGACAGGGACAGACAGAGACAGAGACAGAGACAGAGACAGAGACAGAGACAGAGACAGAGACAGAGACAGAGACAGAGACAGAGACAGAGACGGTGTGAGAGACAGAGATAGAGACAGAGACAGAGACAGAGACAGAGACAGAGAGGTCGAGAGAGACAGAGATAGAGACGGAGACAGAGACAGAGACAGAGGCAGAGGCAGAGACTGCGACAGAGACAGTGACGGCGAGAGAGACAGAGATAGAGACAGAGACAGAGACAGAGGCAGAGGCAGAGGCAGAGGCAGAGACTGCGACAGAGACAGTGACGGCGAGAGAGACAGAAACAGAGACAGAAACAGAGACAGACATAGAGACAGAGACAGAGACGGAGACAGAGACAGAGACAGAGACAGAGACAGAGACAGAGACAGAGACAGAGACAGAGACAGAGACAGAGACAGAGACTGAGACAGAGACAGAGACAGAGACAGAGACAGAGACAGAGACAGAGACAGAGACAGAGACAGAGACAGAGACAGCGACAGAGACAGAGACATAGACAGAGACAGAGCCAGAGGTGGAAGCAGAGACAGAGACAGCGAGAGAGATAGAGATAGAGGCAGAGACAGAGACAGAGACAGAGATAGAGGCAGCGGCAGAGGCAGAGACTGCGACAGAGACAGTGACGGCGAGAGAGACAGAGATAGAGACAGCGACAGAGACAGAGACAGGGACAGAGGCAGAGACAGAGACAGAGACAGAGACAGAGACAGAGACAGAGACAGAGACAGAGACAGAGACAAAGACAGAGGCAGAGACAGAGACGGCGAGAGAGACAGAGATAGAGACAGAGACAGAGACAGAGACAGAGATAGAGACAGAGACAGAGACAGACACAGATACAGAGACAGAGACAGAGACAGAAGCAGAGACAGAGACAGAGACAGAGACGGAGGCAGAGACAGAGACAGAGACAGAGGCAGAGACAGAGACAGAGACAGAGACACAGACAGATACAGATACAGAGACAGAGACAGATACAGAGACAGAGACAGATACAGAGACAGATACAGAGACAGAGACAGATACAGAGACAGAGACAGAGACAGAGACAGAGACAGAGACAGAGGCAGAGGCAGAGGCAGAGACTGCGACAGAGACAGTGACGGCGAGAGAGACAGAGATAGAGACAGAGACAGAGACAGAGACAGAGACAGAGACAGAGACGGAGACAGAGACAGAGACAGAGACAGAGACAGAGACAGCGACAGCGACAGAGACAGGGACAGAGAGAGAGACAGAGACAGAGACAGAGACAGAGACAGAGACAGAGACAGAGACAGAGACAGGGACAGAGACAGAGACAGAGACAGAGACAGCGAGGGAGACAGAGATAGAGACAGAGACAGAGACAGAGACAGAGACAGAGACAGAGACAGAGACTGCGACAGAGACAGAGACCGCGAGAGAGACAGAGATAGAGACAGAGACAGAGACAGAGACAGAGATAGAGACAGAGACAGAGACAGAGACAGAGACAGAGACGGCGAGAGAGACAGAGATAGAGACAGAGACAGAGACAGAGACAGAGATAGAGACAGAGACAGAGACAGACACAGATACAGAGACAGAGACAGAGACAGAAGCAGAGACAGAGACAGAGACAGAGACAGAGACGGAGGCAGAGACAGAGACAGAGACAGAGACAGAGACAGATACAGATACAGAGACAGAGACAGATACAGAGACAGAGACAGATGCAGAGACAGACACAGAGACAGAGACAGATACAGAGACAGAGACAGAGACAGAGACAGAGACAGAGACAGAGACAGAGACAGAGACAGAGACAGAGACAGAGACAGAGACAGAGACAGAGACAGAGACAGAGACAGAGACAGAGACAGAGACAGAGACAGAGACAGAGACAGAGACAGAGACAGAGACAGAGACAGAGACAGAGACAGAGACAGAGACAAAGACAGAGGCAGAGACAGAGACGGCGAGAGAGACAGAGATAGAGACAGAGACAGAGACAGAGACGGAGGCAGAGACAGAGACAGAGACAGAGACAGAGACAGAGACAGAGACAGAGACAGAGACACAGACAGATACAGATACAGAGACAGAGACAGATACAGAGACAGAGACAGAGACAGAGACAGAGACAGAGACAGAGACAGAGACAGAGACAGAGACAGAGACAGAGACGGAGACAGAGACAGAGACAGAGACAGAGATAGCGAGAGAGACAGAGACAGAGACAGAGGCAGAGGCAAAGGCAGAGGCAGAGACTGCGACAGAGACAGTGACGGCGAGAGAGACAGAGATAGAGACAGAGACAGAGACAGAGACAGAGACAGAGACAGAGACGGAGACAGAGACAGAGACAGAGACAGAGACAGAGACAGCGACAGCGACAGAGACAGGGACAGAGAGAGAGACAGACACAGAGACTGAGACAGGGACAGAGACAGAGATAGCGAGAGAGACAGATATAGAGACAGAGACAGAGATTGAGACAGAGACAGAGACAGACAGAGACAGAGACAGAGACAGAGACAGAGACAGAGACAGAGACAGAGACAGAGACAGAGACCGAAACAGAGACAGAGATAGAGACGGAGACGGAGACAGAGACAGAGACAGAGACAGAGAGAGAGACAGAGAAAGAGACAGAGACAGAGACAGAGACAGAGACAGAGACAGCGACAGAGACAGAGACAGAGACAGAGACAGAGACAGAGACAGAGACAGAGACAGAGACAGAGACGGAGACACAGACAGAGACAGAGACAGAGACAGAGACAGAGACAGCGACAGCGACAGCGACAGAGACAGGGACAGAGAGAGAGACAGAGACAGAGACTGAGACAGAGACAGAGACAGAGACAGAGACAGAGACAGAGACAGAGACAGAGACAGAGACAGAGACAGAGACAGAGACAGAGACAGAGACAGAGACAGAGACAGAGACAGAGACAGAGACAGAGACAGAGACAGAGACAGAGACAGAGACAGAGACAGAGACAGAGACAGAGACAGAGACAGAGACATAGACAGAGGCAGAGACAGAGACAGCGAGAGAGACAGAGATAGAGACAGAGACAGAGACAGAGACAGAGACAGAGACAGAGACAGAGACAGAGACAGAGACAGAGACAGAGACAGATACAGAGACAGGGACAGAGACAGAGACAGAGACAGAGACAGAGACAGAGACAGATACAGAGGCAGAGGCAGAGGCAGAGACTGCGACTGAGACAGTGACGGCGAGAGAGACAGAGATAGAGACAGAGACAGAGACAGAGACGGAGACGGAGACAGAGACAGCGAGCGAGACAGAGACAGAGACAGCGACAGAGACAGGGACAGAGAGAGAGACAGAGACGGAGACTGAGACAGAGACAGAGATAGCGAGAGAGACAGAGATAGAGACAGAGACAGAGGCAGAGACAGAGGCAGAGACAGAGGCAGAGACAGAGACAGAGACAGGGACGGAGACAGAGACAGAGACCGCGATAGAGACAGAGACAGAGACAGAGGCAGAGGCAGAGGCAGAGGCAGAGACTGCGGCAGAGACAGTGACGGCGAGAGAGACAGAAACAGAGACAGAAGCAGAGACAGACATAGAGACAGAGACAGAGGCAGGGACAGGGGCAGAGACGGAGACAGAGACAGAGACTGCGACAGAGACAGAGACAGCGAGAGAGACAGAGATAGAGACAGAGACAGAGACAGAGACAGAGACAGAGACAGAGACAGAGAGAGAGACAGAGACAGAGACAGAGACAGAGACAGAGACAGAGACAGAGACAGAGACAGACATAGAGACTGAGACAAAGGGCAGGGACAGAGGCAGAGACAGAGACAGATACAGAGACAGAGACTGAGACAGAGACAGAGACAGAGACAGAGACAGAGACAGAGACAGAGACAGAGACAGAGACAGAGACAGAGACAGAGACAGAGACAGAGACTCCGACAGAGACAGAGACAGCGAGAGAGACAGAGATAGAGACAGAGACAGAGACAGAGACAGAGACAGGGACAGAGACAGAGACAGAGACAGAAACAGAGACAGAAACAGAGACAGACATAGAGACAGAGACAGTGGCAGGGACAGAGGCAGAGACAGAGACAGAGACAGAGACAGAGACAGAGACAGAGACAGAGACAGAGACAGAGACAGAGACAGAGACAGAGACAGAGACAGAGACAGAGACAGAGACAGAGACAGAGACAGAGACAGAGACAGAGACAGAGACAGAGACAGAGACAGAGACAGAGACAGAGACAGAGACAGAGACAGAGACAGAGACAGAGACAGAGACAGAGACAGAGACAGAGACAGAGACAGAGACAGAGACAGAGACAGAGACAGAGACAGAGACAGAGAAAGAGACAGAGACAGAGACAGAGACAGAGACAGAGACAGAGACAGAGACAGAGACAGAGACAGAGACAGAGACAGAGACAGAGACAGAGACAGAGACAGAGACAGAGACAGAGACAGAGACAGAGACAGAGACAGAGACAGAGAAAGAGACAGAGACAGACATAGAGACAGAGACAAATGGCAGGGACAGAGGCAGAGACAGAGACAGATACAGAGACAGAGACTGAGACAGAGACAGAGACAGAGACAGAGACAGAGACAGAGACAGAGACAGTGACAGAGACAGAGAGAGAGACAGGGACAGAGACAGAGACAGAGACAGAGACAGAAACAGAGACAGAAACAGAGACAGACATAGAGACAGAGACAGTGGCAGGGACAGAGGCAGAGACAGAGACAGAGACAGAGACAGAGACAGAGACAGCGACAGCGACAGAGTCAGGGACAGAGAGAGAGACAGAGATAGAGACAGAGACAGAGACAGAGACAGAGACAGAGACAGAGACAGATACAGAGACAGAGACAGAGACAGAGACAGAGACAGAGACAGAGACAGAGACAGAGACAGAGACAGATACAGAGACAGAGACAGATACAGAGACAGAGACAGAGACGGAGACAGAGACAGAGACAGAGACAGAGACAGAGACAGCGACAGCGACAGAGACAGGGACAGAGAGAGAGACAGAGACAGAGACTGAGACAGAGACAGAGACAGAGATAGCGAGAGAGACAGAGATAGAGACAGAGACAGAGATTGAGACAGAGACAGAGACAGACAGAGACAGAGACAGAGACAGAGACAGAGACAGAGACAAAGACAGAGACAGAGACAGAGACAGAGACAGAGACAGAGACAGAGACGGCGTGAGAGACAGAGATAGAGACAGAGGCAGAGACAGAGACAGAGACAGAGAGGTCGAGAGAGACAGAGATAGAGACGGAGACAGAGACAGAGACAGAGGCAGAGGCAGAGACTGCGACAGAGACAGTGACGGCGAGAGAGACAGAGATAGAGACAGAGACAGAGACAGAGGCAGAGGCAGAGGCAGAGACTGCGGCAGAGACAGTGACGGCGAGAGAGACAGAAACAGAGACAGAAACAGAGACAGACATAGAGACAGAGACAGATGCAGGGACAGGGGCAGAGACAGAGACAGAGACAGAGACTGCGACAGAGACAGAGACAGTGAGAGAGACAGAGATAGAGACAGAGACAGAGACAGAGACAGAGACAGAGACAGAGACAGAGACAGAGACAGAGACAGAGACAGAGACAGAGACAGAGACAGAGACAGAGACAGAGACAGAGACAGAGACAGAGACAGAGACAGAGACAGAGACAGAGACAGAGACAGAGACAGAGACAGAGACAGAGACAGAGACAGAGACAGAGACAGAGACAGAGACAGGGACAGAGACAGAGACAGAGACAGAGACAGAGACAGAGACAAAGACAGAGGCAGAGACAGAGACAGCGAGAGAGACAGAGATAGAGACAGAGACAGAGACAGAGACAGAGACAGAGACAGAGACAGAGACAGAGACAGAGACAGAGACAGAGACAGATACAGAGACAGGGACAGAGACAGAGACAGAGACAGAGACAGAGACAGATACAGAGGCAGAGGCAGAGGCAGAGACTGCGACTGAGACAGTGACGGCGAGAGAGACAGAGATAGAGACAGAGACAGAGACAGAGACGGAGACGGAGACAGAGACAGCGAGCGAGACAGAGACAGAGACAGCGACAGAGACAGGGACAGAGAGAGAGACAGAGACGGAGACTGAGACAGAGACAGAGATAGCGAGAGAGACAGAGATAGAGACAGAGACAGAGGCAGAGACAGAGGCAGAGACAGAGGCAGAGACAGAGACAGAGACAGGGACGGAGACAGAGACAGAGACCGCGATAGAGACAGAGACAGAGACAGAGGCAGAGGCAGAGGCAGAGGCAGAGACTGCGGCAGAGACAGTGACGGCGAGAGAGACAGAAACAGAGACAGAAGCAGAGACAGACATAGAGACAGAGACAGAGGCAGGGACAGGGGCAGAGACGGAGACAGAGACAGAGACTGCGACAGAGACAGAGACAGCGAGAGAGACAGAGATAGAGACAGAGACAGAGACAGAGACAGAGACAGAGACAGAGACAGAGAGAGAGACAGAGACAGAGACAGAGACAGAGACAGAGACAGAGAAAGAGACAGAGACAGACATAGAGACTGAGACAAAGGGCAGGGACAGAGGCAGAGACAGAGACAGATACAGAGACAGAGACTGAGACAGAGACAGAGACAGAGACAGAGACAGAGACAGAGACAGAGACAGAGACAGAGACAGAGACAGAGACAGAGACAGAGACAGAGACAGAGACTCCGACAGAGACAGAGACAGCGAGAGAGACAGAGATAGAGACAGAGACAGAGACAGAGACAGAGACAGGGACAGAGACAGAGACAGAGACAGAAACAGAGACAGAAACAGAGACAGACATAGAGACAGAGACAGTGGCAGGGACAGAGGCAGAGACAGAGACAGAGACAGAGACAGAGACAGAGACAGAGACAGAGACAGAGACAGAGACAGAGACAGAGACAGAGACAGAGACAGAGACAGAGACAGAGACAGAGACAGAGACAGAGACAGAGACAGAGACAGAGACAGAGACAGAGACAGAGACAGAGACAGAGACAGAGACAGAGACAGAGACAGAGACAGAGACAGAGACAGAGACAGAGACAGAGACAGAGACAGAGACAGAGACAGAGACAGAGACAGAGACAGAGACAGAGAAAGAGACAGAGACAGAGACAGAGACAGAGACAGAGACAGAGACAGAGACAGAGACAGAGACAGAGACAGAGACAGAGCCAGAGACAGAGACAGAGACAGAGACAGAGACAGAGACAGAGACAGAGACAGAGACAGAGACAGAGAAAGAGACAGAGACAGACATAGAGACAGAGACAAATGGCAGGGACAGAGGCAGAGACAGAGACAGATACAGAGACAGAGACTGAGACAGAGACAGAGACAGAGACAGAGACAGAGACAGAGACAGAGACAGTGACAGAGACAGAGAGAGAGACAGGGACAGAGACAGAGACAGAGACAGAGACAGAAACAGAGACAGAAACAGAGACAGACATAGAGACAGAGACAGTGGCAGGGACAGAGGCAGAGACAGAGACAGAGACAGAGACAGAGACAGAGACAGCGACAGCGACAGAGTCAGGGACAGAGAGAGAGACAGAGATAGAGACAGAGACAGAGACAGAGACAGAGACAGAGACAGAGACAGATACAGAGACAGAGACAGAGACAGAGACAGAGACAGAGACAGAGACAGAGACAGAGACAGAGACAGATACAGAGACAGAGACAGATACAGAGACAGAGACAGAGACGGAGACAGAGACAGAGACAGAGACAGAGACAGAGACAGCGACAGCGACAGAGACAGGGACAGAGAGAGAGACAGAGACAGAGACTGAGACAGAGACAGAGACAGAGATAGCGAGAGAGACAGAGATAGAGACAGAGACAGAGATTGAGACAGAGACAGAGACAGACAGAGACAGAGACAGAGACAGAGACAGAGACAGAGACAAAGACAGAGACAGAGACAGAGACAGAGACAGAGACAGAGACAGAGACGGCGTGAGAGACAGAGATAGAGACAGAGGCAGAGACAGAGACAGAGACAGAGAGGTCGAGAGAGACAGAGATAGAGACGGAGACAGAGACAGAGACAGAGGCAGAGGCAGAGACTGCGACAGAGACAGTGACGGCGAGAGAGACAGAGATAGAGACAGAGACAGAGACAGAGGCAGAGGCAGAGGCAGAGACTGCGGCAGAGACAGTGACGGCGAGAGAGACAGAAACAGAGACAGAAACAGAGACAGACATAGAGACAGAGACAGATGCAGGGACAGGGGCAGAGACAGAGACAGAGACAGAGACTGCGACAGAGACAGAGACAGTGAGAGAGACAGAGATAGAGACAGAGACAGAGACAGAGACAGAGACAGAGACAGAGACAGAGACAGAGACAGAGACAGAGACAGAGACAGAGACAGAGACAGAGACAGAGACAGAGACAGAGACAGAGACAGAGACAGAGACAGAGACAGAGACAGAGACAGAGACAGAGACAGAGACAGAGACAGAGACAGAGACAGAGACAGAGACAGAGACAGAGACAGAGACAGAGACAGACAGAGACAGAGACAGAGACAGAGACAGAGACAGAGACAGAGACAGAGACAGAGACAGAGACAGAGACAGAGACAGAGACAGAGACAGAGACAGAGACAGAGACAGAGACAGAGACAGAGACAGAGACAGAGACAGAGACAGAGACAGAGACAGAGACAGAGACAGAGACAGAGACAGAGACAGAGACAGAGACAGAGACAGAGACAGAGACAGAGACAGCGACAGAGACAGAGACATAGACAGAGACAGAGCCAGAGGTGGAAGCAGAGACAGAGACAGCGAGAGAGATAGAGATAGAGGCAGAGACAGAGACAGAGACAGAGATAGAGGCAGCGGCAGAGGCAGAGACTGCGACAGAGACAGTGACGGCGAGAGAGACAGAGATAGAGACAGCGACAGAGACAGAGACAGGGACGGAGACAGAGACAGAGACCGAGATAGAGACAGAGACAGAGACAGAGGCAGAGGCAGAGGCAGAGGCAGAGACTGCGACAGAGACAGTGACGGCGAGAGAGACAGAAACAGAGACAGAAGCAGAGACAGACATAGAGACAGAGACAGAGGCAGGGACAGGGGCAGAGACAGAGACAGAGGCAGAGACTGCGACAGAGACAGAGACACGGAGAGAGACAGAGATAGAGACAGAGATAGAGACAGAGAGAGAGACAGAGACAGAGACAGCGAGAGAGACAGAGACAGAGACAGAGACAGAGACAGAGACAGAGAAAGAGACAGAGACAGACATAGAGACAGAGACAAAGGGCAGGGACAGAGGCAGAGACAGAGACAGATACAGAGACAGAGACTGAGACAGAGACAGAGACAGAGACAGAGACAGAGACAGAGACAGAGACAGAGACAGAGACTCCGACAGAGACAGAGACAGCGAGAGAGACAGAGACAGAGACAGAGACAGAGACAGAGACAGAGACAGAGACAGAGACAGAGACAGCGAGAGAGACAGAGATAGAGACAGAGACAGAGACAGAGACAGAGACATATACAGAGACAGAGACCGAGATAGAGACAGAGACAGAGACAGAGGCAGAGGCAGAGGCAGAGGCAGAGGCAGAGGCAGAGACTGCGACAGAGACAGTGACGGCGAGAGAGACAGAGATAGAGACAGCGACAGAGACAGAGACAGGGACGGAGACAGAGACAGAAACCGAGATAGAGACAGAGACAGAGACAGAGGTAGACGCAGAGGCAAAGGCAGAGGCAGAGACTGCGACAGAGACAGTGACGGCGAGAGAGACAGAAACAGAGACAGAAACAGAGGCAGACATAGAGACAGAGACAGCGGCAGGGACAGAGGCAGAGACAGAGACAGAGACAGAGACTGCGACAGAGACAGAGACCGCGAGAGAGACAGAGATAGAGACAGCGACAGAGACAGAGACAGAGACAGCGAGAGAGACAGAGATAGAGACAGAGACAGAGACAGAGACAGAGACAGAGACAGAGACAGAGACAGAGACAGAGACAGAGACAGAGACAGAGACAGAGACAGAGACAGAGACAAAGACAGAGGCAGAGACAGAGACGGCGAGAGAGACAGAGATAGAGACAGAGACAGAGACAGAAGCAGAGACAGAGACAAAGACAGAGACGGAGGCAGAGACAGAGACAGAGACAGAGACAGAGACAGAGACAGAGACAGAGACAGAGACACAGACAGATACAGATACAGAGACAGAGACAGATACAGAGACAGAGACAGATACAGAGACAGATACAGAGACAGAGACAGATACAGAGACAGAGACAGAGACAGAGACAGAGACAGAGACAGAGGCAGAGGCAGAGGCAGAGACTGCGACAGAGACAGTGACGGCGAGAGAGACAGAGATAGAGACAGAGACAGAGACAGAGACAGAGACAGAGACAGAGACGGAGACAGAGACAGAGACAGAGACAGAGACAGAGACAGAGACAGAGACAGCGACAGCGACAGAGACAGGGACAGAGACAGAGACAGAGACAGAGACAGAGACAGAGACAGGGACAGAGACAGAGACAGAGACAGCGAGGGAGACAGAGATAGAGACAGAGACAGAGACAGAGACAGAGACAGAGACAGAGACTGCGACAGAGACAGAGACCGCGAGAGAGACAGAGATAGAGACAGAGACAGAGACAGAGACTGAGACTGCGACAGAGACAGAGACAGCGAGAGAGACAGATACAGATACAGAGACAGAGACAGATACAGAGACAGAGACAGATGCAGAGACAGACACAGAGACAGAGACAGATACAGAGACAGAGACAGAGACAGAAACAGAGACAGAGACAGAGACAGAGACAGAGACAGAGACAGAGACAGAGACAGAGACAGAGACAGAGACAGAGACAGAGACAGAGACAGAGACAGAGACAGAGACAGAGACAGAGACAGAGACAGAGACAGAGACAAAGACAGAGGCAGAGACAGAGACGGCGAGAGAGACAGAGATAGAGACAGAGACAGAGACAGAGACAGAGATAGAGACAGAGACAGAGACAGACACAGATACAGAGACAGAGACAGAGACAGAAGCAGAGACAGAGACAGAGGCAGAGACAGAGACGGAGGCAGAGACAGAGACAGAGACAGAGACAGAGACAGAGACAGAGACAGAGACAGAGACACAGACAGATACAGATACAGAGACAGAGACAGATACAGAGACAGAGACAGATACAGAGACAGATACAGAGACAGAGACAGATACAGAGACAGAGACAGAGACAGAGACAGAGACGGAGACAGAGACAGAGACAGAGACAGAGATAGCGAGAGAGACAGAGACAGAGGCAGAGGCAAAGGCAGAGGCAGAGACTGCGACAGAGACAGTGACGGCGAGAGAGACAGAGATAGAGACAGAGACAGAGACAGAGACAGAGACAGAGACGGAGACAGAGACAGAGACAGAGACAGAGACAGAGACAGCGACAGCGACAGAGACAGGGACAGAGAGAGAGACAGACACAGAGACTGAGACAGGGACAGAGACAGAGATAGCGAGAGAGACAGATATAGAGACAGAGACAGAGATTGAGACAGAGACAGAGACAGACAGAGACAGAGACAGAGACAGAGACAGAGACAGAGACAGAGACAGAGACAGAGACAGAGACAGAGACCGAGACAGAGACAGAGATAGAGACGGAGACGGAGACAGAGACAGAGACAGAGACAGAGAGAGAGACAGAGAAAGAGACAGAGACAGAGACCGAGACAGAGACAGAGACAGCGACAGAGACAGAGACAGAGACAGAGACAGAGACAGAGACAGAGACAGAGACAGAGACAGAGACAGAGACAGAGACGGAGACAGAGACAGAGACAGAGACAGAGACAGAGACAGAGACAGAGACAGCGACAGCGACAGAGACAGGGACAGAGAGAGAGACAGAGACAGAGACTGAGACAGAGACAGAGACAGAGATAGCGAGAGAGACAGAGATAGAGAGAGAGACAGAGATTGAGACAGAGACAGAGACAGACAGAGACAGAGACAGAGACAGAGACAGAGACAGAGACAGAGACAGAGACAGAGACAGAGACAGAGACAGAGACAGAGACAGAGACAGAGACAGAGACAGAGACAGAGACAGAGACAGAGACAGAGACAGAGACAGAGACAGAGACAGAGACAGAGACAGAGACAGAGACAGAGACAGAGACAGAGACAGAGACAGAGACAGAGACAGAGACAGAGATAGAGACAGAGACAGAGACAGAGACGGAGACAGAGACAGAGACGGAGACAGAGACAGAGACAGAGAAAGAGACAGAGACAGAGACAGCGACGGAGACAGAAACAGAGACAGAGACAGAGAGGTCGAGAGAGACAGTGATAGAGACGGAGACAGAGACAGAGACAGAGACGGCGAGAGAGACAGAGACAGAGACAGAGACAGATACAGAGACAGAGACAGAGACAGAGACAGAGACAGAGACAGAGACAGAGACAGAGACAGAGACAGAGACAGAGACAGAGAAAGCGACAGAGACAGAGAAAGAGACAGAGACAGAGACAGAGACAGAGACAGAGACAGAGACAGCGACAGAGACAGCGACAGAGACAGAGACAGAGACAGAGACAGAGACAGAGACAGAGACAGAGACAGAGACAGAGACGGACACAGAGACAGAGACAGAGACAGAGACAGAGACAGAGACAGAGACCGAGACAGAGACAGAGACAGAGACAGAGACAGAGAAAGCGACAGAGACAGAGACAGAGACAGAGACAGAGACAGAGACAGAGACAGAGACAGAGACAGAGACAGAGACAGAGACAGAGACAGAGACAGAGACAGAGACAGAGACAGAGACAGAGACAGAGACGGAGACAGAGACAGAGACAGAGACAGAGACAGAGACAGAGACAGAGACAGCGACAGCGACAGAGACAGAGACAGGGACAGAGAGAGAGACAGAGACAGAGACTGAGACAGAGACAGAGACAGAGATAGCGAGAGAGACAGAGATAGAGAGAGAGACAGAGATTGAGACAGAGACAGAGACAGACAGAGACAGAGACAGAGACAGAGACAGAGACAGAGACAGAGACAGAGACAGAGACAGAGACAGAGACTGCGACAGAGACAGAGACCGCGAGAGAGACAGAGATAGAGACGGAGACAGAGACAGAGACAGAGAGAGAGACAGAGACAGAGGCAGAGACGGAGACAGAGACAGAGACAGAGACAGAGACAGAGACAGCGACAGCGACAGAGACAGGGACAGAGAGAGAGACAGAGACAGAGACTGAGACAGAGACAGAGACAGAGATAGCGAGAGAGACAGAGATAGAGAGAGAGACAGAGATTGAGACAGAGACAGAGACAGACAGAGACAGAGACAGAGACAGAGACAGAGACAGAGACAGAGAGAGAGACCGAGACAGAGACAGAGATAGAGGCGGAGACGGAGACAGAGACAGAGACAGAGACAGAGACAGAGACAGAGACAGAGACAGAGACAGAGACGGAGACAGAGACAGAGACAGAGACAGAGACAGAGACAGGGACGGAGACAGAGACAGAGACAGAGACAGACACAGAGACAGAGACAGAGACAGAGACGGAGACGGAGACAGAGACAGAGACAGAGACGGAGACAGAGACGGAGACAGAGACAGAGACAGCGACAGAGACAGAGACAGAGACAGAGACAGAGACAGAGACAGAGACAGAGACAGAGACAGAGACAGAGACGGAGACAGAGACAGAGACAGAGACAGAGACAGAGAAAGAGACAGAGACAGAGACAGAGACAGAGACAGAGACAGCGACAGAGACAGAGACAGAGACAGAGACAGAGACAGAGACAGAGACAGAGACAGAGACAGAGACAGAGACAGAGACGGAGACAGAGACAGAGACAGAGACAGAGACAGAGACAGAGACAGAGACAGCGACAGCGACAGAGACAGGGACAGAGAGAGAGACAGAGACAGAGACTGAGACAGAGACAGAGACAGAGATAGCGAGAGAGACAGAGATAGAGAGAGAGACAGAGATTGAGACAGAGACAGAGACAGACAGACACAGAGACAGAGACAGAGACAGAGACAGAGACAGAGACAGAGACAGAGACAGAGACAGAGACAGAGACAGAGACAGAGACAGAGACAGAGACAGAGACAGAGACAGAGACAGAGACAGAGACAGAGACAGAGACAGAGACAGAGACAGAGACAGAGACAGAGACAGAGACAGAGACAGAGACAGAGACGGCGTGAGAGACAGAGATAGAGACAGAGGCAGAGACAGAGACAGAGACAGAGAGGTCGAGAGAGACAGAGATAGAGACGGAGACAGAGACAGAGACAGAGGCAGAGGCAGAGACTGCGACAGAGACAGTGACGGCGAGAGAGACAGAGATAGAGACAGAGACAGAGACAGAGGCAGAGGCAGAGGCAGAGACTGCGGCAGAGACAGTGACGGCGAGAGAGACAGAAACAGAGACAGAAACAGAGACAGACATAGAGACAGAGACAGATGCAGGGACAGGGGCAGAGACAGAGACAGAGACAGAGACTGCGACAGAGACAGAGACAGTGAGAGAGACAGAGATAGAGACAGAGACAGAGACAGAGACAGAGACAGAGACAGAGACAGAGACAGAGACAGAGACAGAGACAGAGACAGAGACAGAGACAGAGACAGAGACAGAGACAGAGACAGAGACAGAGACAGAGACAGAGACAGAGACAGAGACAGAGACAGAGACAGAGACAGAGACAGAGACAGAGACAGAGACAGAGACAGAGACAGAGACAGAGACAGAGACAGACAGAGACAGAGACAGAGACAGAGACAGAGACAGAGACAGAGACAGAGACAGAGACAGAGACAGAGACAGAGACAGAGACAGAGACAGAGACAGAGACAGAGACAGAGACAGAGACAGAGACAGAGACAGAGACAGAGACAGAGACAGAGACAGAGACAGAGACAGAGACAGAGACAGAGACAGAGACAGAGACAGAGACAGAGACAGAGACAGAGACAGCGACAGAGACAGAGACATAGACAGAGACAGAGCCAGAGGTGGAAGCAGAGACAGAGACAGCGAGAGAGATAGAGATAGAGGCAGAGACAGAGACAGAGACAGAGATAGAGGCAGCGGCAGAGGCAGAGACTGCGACAGAGACAGTGACGGCGAGAGAGACAGAGATAGAGACAGCGACAGAGACAGAGACAGGGACGGAGACAGAGACAGAGACCGAGATAGAGACAGAGACAGAGACAGAGGCAGAGGCAGAGGCAGAGGCAGAGACTGCGACAGAGACAGTGACGGCGAGAGAGACAGAAACAGAGACAGAAGCAGAGACAGACATAGAGACAGAGACAGAGGCAGGGACAGGGGCAGAGACAGAGACAGAGGCAGAGACTGCGACAGAGACAGAGACACGGAGAGAGACAGAGATAGAGACAGAGATAGAGACAGAGAGAGAGACAGAGACAGAGACAGCGAGAGAGACAGAGACAGAGACAGAGACAGAGACAGAGACAGAGAAAGAGACAGAGACAGACATAGAGACAGAGACAAAGGGCAGGGACAGAGGCAGAGACAGAGACAGATACAGAGACAGAGACTGAGACAGAGACAGAGACAGAGACAGAGACAGAGACAGAGACAGAGACAGAGACTCCGACAGAGACAGAGACAGCGAGAGAGACAGAGACAGAGACAGAGACAGAGACAGAGACAGAGACAGAGACAGAGACAGAGACAGAGACAGCGAGAGAGACAGAGATAGAGACAGAGACAGAGACAGAGACAGAGACATATACAGAGACAGAGACCGAGATAGAGACAGAGACAGAGACAGAGGCAGAGGCAGAGGCAGAGGCAGAGGCAGAGGCAGAGACTGCGACAGAGACAGTGACGGCGAGAGAGACAGAGATAGAGACAGCGACAGAGACAGAGACAGGGACGGAGACAGAGACAGAAACCGAGATAGAGACAGAGACAGAGACAGAGGTAGACGCAGAGGCAAAGGCAGAGGCAGAGACTGCGACAGAGACAGTGACGGCGAGAGAGACAGAAACAGAGACAGAAACAGAGGCAGACATAGAGACAGAGACAGCGGCAGGGACAGAGGCAGAGACAGAGACAGAGACAGAGACTGCGACAGAGACAGAGACCGCGAGAGAGACAGAGATAGAGACAGCGACAGAGACAGAGACAGAGACAGCGAGAGAGACAGAGATAGAGACAGAGACAGAGACAGAGACAGAGACAGAGACAGAGACAGAGACAGAGACAGAGACAGAGACAGAGACAGAGACAGAGACAGAGACAGAGACAAAGACAGAGGCAGAGACAGAGACGGCGAGAGAGACAGAGATAGAGACAGAGACAGAGACAGAAGCAGAGACAGAGACAAAGACAGAGACGGAGGCAGAGACAGAGACAGAGACAGAGACAGAGACAGAGACAGAGACAGAGACACAGACAGATACAGATACAGAGACAGAGACAGATACAGAGACAGAGACAGATACAGAGACAGATACAGAGACAGAGACAGATACAGAGACAGAGACAGAGACAGAGACAGAGACAGAGACAGAGGCAGAGGCAGAGGCAGAGACTGCGACAGAGACAGTGACGGCGAGAGAGACAGAGATAGAGACAGAGACAGAGACAGAGACAGAGACAGAGACAGAGACGGAGACAGAGACAGAGACAGAGACAGAGACAGAGACAGAGACAGCGACAGCGACAGAGACAGGGACAGAGACAGAGACAGAGACAGAGACAGAGACAGAGACAGGGACAGAGACAGAGACAGAGACAGCGAGGGAGACAGAGATAGAGACAGAGACAGAGACAGAGACAGAGACAGAGACAGAGACTGCGACAGAGACAGAGACCGCGAGAGAGACAGAGATAGAGACAGAGACAGAGACAGAGACTGAGACTGCGACAGAGACAGAGACAGCGAGAGAGACAGATACAGATACAGAGACAGAGACAGATACAGAGACAGAGACAGATGCAGAGACAGACACAGAGACAGAGACAGATACAGAGACAGAGACAGAGACAGAAACAGAGACAGAGACAGAGACAGAGACAGAGACAGAGACAGAGACAGAGACAGAGACAGAGACAGAGACAGAGACAGAGACAGAGACAGAGACAGAGACAGAGACAGAGACAGAGACAGAGACAGAGACAGAGACAGAGACAAAGACAGAGGCAGAGACAGAGACGGCGAGAGAGACAGAGATAGAGACAGAGACAGAGACAGAGACAGAGATAGAGACAGAGACAGAGACAGACACAGATACAGAGACAGAGACAGAGACAGAAGCAGAGACAGAGACAGAGGCAGAGACAGAGACGGAGGCAGAGACAGAGACAGAGACAGAGACAGAGACAGAGACAGAGACAGAGACAGAGACACAGACAGATACAGATACAGAGACAGAGACAGATACAGAGACAGAGACAGATACAGAGACAGATACAGAGACAGAGACAGATACAGAGACAGAGACAGAGACAGAGACAGAGACGGAGACAGAGACAGAGACAGAGACAGAGATAGCGAGAGAGACAGAGACAGAGGCAGAGGCAAAGGCAGAGGCAGAGACTGCGACAGAGACAGTGACGGCGAGAGAGACAGAGATAGAGACAGAGACAGAGACAGAGACAGAGACAGAGACGGAGACAGAGACAGAGACAGAGACAGAGACAGAGACAGCGACAGCGACAGAGACAGGGACAGAGAGAGAGACAGACACAGAGACTGAGACAGGGACAGAGACAGAGATAGCGAGAGAGACAGATATAGAGACAGAGACAGAGATTGAGACAGAGACAGAGACAGACAGAGACAGAGACAGAGACAGAGACAGAGACAGAGACAGAGACAGAGACAGAGACAGAGACAGAGACCGAGACAGAGACAGAGATAGAGACGGAGACGGAGACAGAGACAGAGACAGAGACAGAGAGAGAGACAGAGAAAGAGACAGAGACAGAGACAGAGACAGAGACAGAGACAGCGACAGAGACAGAGACAGAGACAGAGACAGAGACAGAGACAGAGACAGAGACAGAGACAGAGACAGAGACGGAGACAGAGACAGAGACAGAGACAGAGACAGAGACAGAGACAGAGACAGCGACAGCGACAGAGACAGGGACAGAGAGAGAGACAGAGACAGAGACTGAGACAGAGACAGAGACAGAGATAGCGAGAGAGACAGAGATAGAGAGAGAGACAGAGATTGAGACAGAGACAGAGACAGACAGAGACAGAGACAGAGACAGAGACAGAGACAGAGACAGAGACAGAGACAGAGACAGAGACAGAGACAGAGACAGAGACAGAGACAGAGACAGAGACAGAGACAGAGACAGAGACAGAGACAGAGACAGAGACAGAGACAGAGACAGAGACAGAGACAGAGACAGAGACAGAGACAGAGACAGAGACAGAGACAGAGACAGAGATAGAGACAGAGACAGAGACAGAGACGGAGACAGAGACAGAGACGGAGACAGAGACAGAGACAGAGAAAGAGACAGAGACAGAGACAGCGACGGAGACAGAAACAGAGACAGAGACAGAGAGGTCGAGAGAGACAGTGATAGAGACGGAGACAGAGACAGAGACAGAGACGGCGAGAGAGACAGAGACAGAGACAGAGACAGATACAGAGACAGAGACAGAGACAGAGACAGAGACAGAGACAGAGACAGAGACAGAGACAGAGACAGAGACAGAGAAAGCGACAGAGACAGAGAAAGAGACAGAGACAGAGACAGAGACAGAGACAGAGACAGCGACAGAGACAGCGACAGAGACAGAGACAGAGACAGAGACAGAGACAGAGACAGAGACAGAGACAGAGACAGAGACGGACACAGAGACAGAGACAGAGACAGAGACAGAGACAGAGACAGAGACCGAGACAGAGACAGAGACAGAGACAGAGACAGAGAAAGCGACAGAGACAGAGACAGAGACAGAGACAGAGACAGAGACAGAGACAGAGACAGAGACAGAGACAGAGACAGAGACAGAGACAGAGACAGAGACAGAGACAGAGACAGAGACAGAGACAGAGACAGAGACGGAGACAGAGACAGAGACAGAGACAGAGACAGAGACAGAGACAGAGACAGCGACAGCGACAGAGACAGAGACAGGGACAGAGAGAGAGACAGAGACAGAGACTGAGACAGAGACAGAGACAGAGATAGCGAGAGAGACAGAGATAGAGAGAGAGACAGAGATTGAGACAGAGACAGAGACAGACAGAGACAGAGACAGAGACAGAGACAGAGACAGAGACAGAGACAGAGACAGAGACAGAGACAGAGACTGCGACAGAGACAGAGACCGCGAGAGAGACAGAGATAGAGACGGAGACAGAGACAGAGACAGAGAGAGAGACAGAGACAGAGGCAGAGACGGAGACAGAGACAGAGACAGAGACAGAGACAGAGACAGCGACAGCGACAGAGACAGGGACAGAGAGAGAGACAGAGACAGAGACTGAGACAGAGACAGAGACAGAGATAGCGAGAGAGACAGAGATAGAGAGAGAGACAGAGATTGAGACAGAGACAGAGACAGACAGAGACAGAGACAGAGACAGAGACAGAGACAGAGACAGAGACAGAGAGAGAGACCGAGACAGAGACAGAGATAGAGGCGGAGACGGAGACAGAGACAGAGACAGAGACAGAGACAGAGACAGAGACAGAGACAGAGACAGAGACGGAGACAGAGACAGAGACAGAGACAGAGACAGAGACAGGGACGGAGACAGAGACAGAGACAGAGACAGACACAGAGACAGAGACAGAGACAGAGACGGAGACGGAGACAGAGACAGAGACAGAGACGGAGACAGAGACGGAGACAGAGACAGAGACAGCGACAGAGACAGAGACAGAGACAGAGACAGAGACAGAGACAGAGACAGAGACAGAGACAGAGACAGAGACGGAGACAGAGACAGAGACAGAGACAGAGACAGAGAAAGAGACAGAGACAGAGACAGAGACAGAGACAGAGACAGCGACAGAGACAGAGACAGAGACAGAGACAGAGACAGAGACAGAGACAGAGACAGAGACAGAGACAGAGACAGAGACGGAGACAGAGACAGAGACAGAGACAGAGACAGAGACAGAGACAGAGACAGCGACAGCGACAGAGACAGGGACAGAGAGAGAGACAGAGACAGAGACTGAGACAGAGACAGAGACAGAGATAGCGAGAGAGACAGAGATAGAGAGAGAGACAGAGATTGAGACAGAGACAGAGACAGACAGACACAGAGACAGAGACAGAGACAGAGACAGAGACAGAGACAGAGACAGAGACAGAGACAGAGACAGAGACAGAGACAGAGACAGAGACAGAGACAGAGACAGAGACAGAGACAGAGACAGAGACAGAGACAGAGACAGAGACAGAGACAGAGACAGAGACAGAGACAGAGACAGAGGCAGAGACAGAGACAGAGACAGAGATAGAGACAGAGACAGAGACAGAGACGGAGACAGAGACAGAGACGGAGACAGAGACAGAGACAGAGAAAGAGACAGAGACAGAGACAGCGACGGAGACAGAAACAGAGACAGAGACAGAGAGGTCGAGAGAGACAGAGATAGAGACGGAGACAGAGACAGAGACAGAGACGGCGAGAGAGACAGAGACAGAGACAGAGACAGATACAGAGACAGAGACAGAGACAGAGACAGAGACAGAGACAGAGAAAGCGACAGAGACAGAGACAGAGACAGAGACAGAGACAGCGACAGAGACAGAGACAGAGACAGAGACAGAGACAGAGACAGAGACAGAGACAGAGACAGAGACAGAGACAGAGACAGAGGCGGAGACAGAGACAGAGACAGAGACAGAGACAGAGACAGAGACAGAGACAGCGACAGCGACAGAGACAGAGACAGGGACAGAGAGAGAGACAGAGACAGAGACTGAGACAGAGACAGAGACAGAGATAGCGAGAGAGACAGAGATAGAGAGAGAGACAGAGATTGAGACAGAGACAGAGACAGACAGAGACAGAGACAGAGACAGAGACAGAGACAGAGACAGAGACAGAGACAGAGACAGAGACAGAGACAGAGACAGAGACAGAGACAGAGACAGAGACAGAGACAGAGACAGAGACAGAGGCAGAGGCAGAGGCAGAGACTGCGACAGAGACAGTGACGGCGAGAGAGACAGAAACAGAGACAGAAACAGAGACAGACATAGAGACAGAGACAGAGGCAGAGACATAGACAGAGACAGAGACTGCGACAGAGACAGAGACCGCGAGAGAGACAGAGATAGAGACGGAGACAGAGACAGAGACAGAGAGAGAGACAGAGACAGAGGCAGAGACGGAGACAGAGACAGAGACAGAGACAGAGACAGAGACAGAGACAGCGACAGCGACAGAGACAGGGACAGAGAGAGAGACAGAGACAGAGACTGAGACAGAGACAGAGACAGAGATAGCGAGAGAGACAGAGATAGAGAGAGAGACAGAGATTGAGACAGAGACAGAGACAGACAGAGACAGAGACACAGACAGAGACAGAGACAGAGACAGAGACAGAGACAAAGACAGAGACAGAGACAGACACAGACACAGATACAGAGACAGAGACAGAGACAGAAGCAGAGACAGAGACAGAGACGGAGGCAGAGACAGAGACAGAGACAGAGACAGAGACAGAGACAGAGGCAGAGACAGAGACAGAGACAGAGACGGAGGCAGAGACAGAGACAGAGACAGAGACAGAGACAGCGGCAGAGGCAGAGAGGTCGAGAGAGACAGAGATAGAGACGGAGACAGAGACAGAGACAGAGACGGCGAGAGAGACAGAGACAGAGACAGAGACAGATACAGAGACAGAGACAGAGACAGAGACAGAGACAGAGGCAGATACAGAGACAGAGACAGAGACAGAGACAGAGACAGAGACAGAGACAGAGACAGATACAGAGGCAGAGGCAGAGGCAGAGACTGCGACTGAGACAGTGACGGCAACAGAGACAGAGATAGAGACAGAGACAGAGACAGAGACAGAGACGGAGACAGAGACAGCGAGCGAGACAGAGACAGAGACAGCGACAGAGACAGGGACAGAGAGAGAGACAGAGACGGAGACTGAGACAGAGACAGAGATAGCGAGAGAGACAGAGATAGAGACAGAGACAGAGGCAGAGACAGAGGCAGAGACAGAGGCAGAGACAGAGACAGAGACAGAGACGGAGGCAGAGGCAGAGACAGAGACAGAGACAGAGACAGCGGCAGAGGCAGAGAGGTCGAGAGAGACAGAGATAGAGACGGAGACAGAGACAGAGACAGAGACGGCGAGAGAGACAGAGACAGAGACAGAGACAGATACAGAGACAGAGACAGAGACAGAGGCAGGGACAGAGGCAGAGACAGAGACAGAGACAGAGACAGCGACAGAGACAGAGACCGCGAGAGAGACAGAGATAGAGACAGAGACAGAGACAGAGACAGCGAGAGAGACAGAGATAGAGACAGAGACAGAGACAGAGACTGAGACAGCGAGAGAGACAGAGACAGAGACAGCGACAGAGGCAGAGACAGAGATAGAGACAGAGACAGAGACAGAGACTGAGACAGCGAGAGAGACAGAGACAGAGACAGGGACAGAGGCAGAGACAGAGACAAAGACAGAGGCAGAGACAGAGACGGCGAGAGAGACAGAGATAGAGACAGAGACATAGACAAAGACAGAGATAGAGACAGAGACAGAGACAGACACAGATACAGAGACAGAGACAGAGACAGAAGCAGGGACAGAGACAGAGACAGAGACGGAGGCAGAGACAGAGACAGAGACAGAGACAGAGACAGAGACAGAGACAGAGACAGAGACAGAGACAGATACAGATACAGAGACAGAGACAGATACAGAGACAGAGACAGATACAGAGGCAGATACAGAGGCAGAGACAGATACAGAGACAGAGACAGAGACAGAGACAGAGACAGAGACAGAGGCAGAGGCAGGGGCAGAGACTGCGACAGAGACAGTGACGGCGAGAGAGACAGAGATAGAGACAGAGACAGAGACAGAGACAGAGACAGAGACAGAGACGGAGACAGAGACAGAGACAGAGACAGAGACAGAGACAGAGACAGCGACAGCGACAGAGACAGGGACAGAGAGAGAGACAGAGACAGAGACTGAGACAGAGACAGAGACAGAGATAGCGAGAGAGACAGAGATAGAGACAGAGACAGAGATTGATACAGAGACAGAGACAGACAGAGACAGAGACAGAGACAGAGACAGAGACAGAGACAGAGACAGAGACAGAGACAGAGACAGAGACAGGGACAGAGACAGAGACAGAGACAGCGAGGGAGACAGAGATAGAGACAGAGACAGAGACAGAGACAGAGACAGAGACAGAGACTGCGACAGAGACAGAGACCGCGAGAGAGACAGAGATAGAGACAGAGACAGAGACAGAGACTGAGACAGCGAGAGAGACAGAGACAGAGACAGAGACAGAGACAGAGACAGAGACAGAGACAAAGACAGAGGCAGAGACAGAGACGGCGAGAGAGACAGAGATAGAGACAGAGACAGAGACAGAGACAGAGATAGAGACAGAGACAGAGACAGACACAGATACAGAGACAGAGACAGAGACAGAAGCAGAGACAGAGACAGAGACAGAGACGGAGGCAGAGACAGAGACAGAGACAGAGACAGAGACAGATACAGATACAGAGACAGAGACAGATACAGAGACAGAGACAGATGCAGAGACAGACACAGACACAGAGACAGAGACAGATACAGAGACAGAGACAGAGACAGAGACAGAGACAGAGACAGAGGCAGAGGCAAAGGGAGAGGCAGAGACTGCGACAGAGACAGTGACGGCGAGAGAGACAGAGATAGAGACAGAGACAGAGACAGAGACAGAGACGGAGACAGAGACAGAGACAGAGACAGAGACAGAGACAGAGACAGCGACAGCGACAGAGACAGGGACAGAGAGAGAGACAGACACAGAGACTGAGACAGAGACAGAGACAGAGACAGAGACAGAGACAGAGACAGAGACAGAGACAGAAACAGAGACAGAGACAGCGACAGAGACAGAGACAGAGACAGAGACAGAGACAGAGACAGAGACAGAGACAGAGACAGAGACAGAGACAGAGACAGAGACAGAGACAGAGACAGAGACAGAGACAGAGACAGAGACAGAGACAGAGACAGAGACAGAGACAGAGACAGAGACAGAGACAGAGACAGAGACAGAGACAGAGACAGAGATAGAGACAGAGACAGAGACAGAGACGGAGACAGAGACAGAGACGGAGACAGAGACAGAGACAGAGAAAGAGACAGAGACAGAGACAGCGACGGAGACAGAAACAGAGACAGAGACAGAGAGGTCGAGAGAGACAGTGATAGAGACGGAGACAGAGACAGAGACAGAGACGGCGAGAGAGACAGAGACAGAGACAGAGACAGATACAGAGACAGAGACAGAGACAGAGACAGAGACAGAGACAGAGACAGAGACAGAGACAGAGACAGAGACAGAGAAAGCGACAGAGACAGAGAAAGAGACAGAGACAGAGACAGAGACAGAGACAGAGACAGAGACAGCGACAGAGACAGCGACAGAGACAGAGACAGAGACAGAGACAGAGACAGAGACAGAGACAGAGACAGAGACAGAGACGGACACAGAGACAGAGACAGAGACAGAGACAGAGACAGAGACAGAGACCGAGACAGAGACAGAGACAGAGACAGAGACAGAGAAAGCGACAGAGACAGAGACAGAGACAGAGACAGAGACAGAGACAGAGACAGAGACAGAGACAGAGACAGAGACAGAGACAGAGACAGAGACAGAGACAGAGACAGAGACAGAGACAGAGACAGAGACAGAGACGGAGACAGAGACAGAGACAGAGACAGAGACAGAGACAGAGACAGAGACAGCGACAGCGACAGAGACAGAGACAGGGACAGAGAGAGAGACAGAGACAGAGACTGAGACAGAGACAGAGACAGAGATAGCGAGAGAGACAGAGATAGAGAGAGAGACAGAGATTGAGACAGAGACAGAGACAGACAGAGACAGAGACAGAGACAGAGACAGAGACAGAGACAGAGACAGAGACAGAGACAGAGACAGAGACTGCGACAGAGACAGAGACCGCGAGAGAGACAGAGATAGAGACGGAGACAGAGACAGAGACAGAGAGAGAGACAGAGACAGAGGCAGAGACGGAGACAGAGACAGAGACAGAGACAGAGACAGAGACAGCGACAGCGACAGAGACAGGGACAGAGAGAGAGACAGAGACAGAGACTGAGACAGAGACAGAGACAGAGATAGCGAGAGAGACAGAGATAGAGAGAGAGACAGAGATTGAGACAGAGACAGAGACAGACAGAGACAGAGACAGAGACAGAGACAGAGACAGAGACAGAGAGAGAGACCGAGACAGAGACAGAGATAGAGGCGGAGACGGAGACAGAGACAGAGACAGAGACAGAGACAGAGACAGAGACAGAGACAGAGACAGAGACGGAGACAGAGACAGAGACAGAGACAGAGACAGAGACAGGGACGGAGACAGAGACAGAGACAGAGACAGACACAGAGACAGAGACAGAGACAGAGACGGAGACGGAGACAGAGACAGAGACAGAGACGGAGACAGAGACGGAGACAGAGACAGAGACAGCGACAGAGACAGAGACAGAGACAGAGACAGAGACAGAGACAGAGACAGAGACAGAGACAGAGACAGAGACGGAGACAGAGACAGAGACAGAGACAGAGACAGAGAAAGAGACAGAGACAGAGACAGAGACAGAGACAGAGACAGCGACAGAGACAGAGACAGAGACAGAGACAGAGACAGAGACAGAGACAGAGACAGAGACAGAGACAGAGACAGAGACGGAGACAGAGACAGAGACAGAGACAGAGACAGAGACAGAGACAGAGACAGCGACAGCGACAGAGACAGGGACAGAGAGAGAGACAGAGACAGAGACTGAGACAGAGACAGAGACAGAGATAGCGAGAGAGACAGAGATAGAGAGAGAGACAGAGATTGAGACAGAGACAGAGACAGACAGACACAGAGACAGAGACAGAGACAGAGACAGAGACAGAGACAGAGACAGAGACAGAGACAGAGACAGAGACAGAGACAGAGACAGAGACAGAGACAGAGACAGAGACAGAGACAGAGACAGAGACAGAGACAGAGACAGAGACAGAGACAGAGACAGAGACAGAGACAGAGACAGAGACAGAGACAGAGACAGAGACAGAGACAGAGACGGCGTGAGAGACAGAGATAGAGACAGAGGCAGAGACAGAGACAGAGACAGAGAGGTCGAGAGAGACAGAGATAGAGACGGAGACAGAGACAGAGACAGAGGCAGAGGCAGAGACTGCGACAGAGACAGTGACGGCGAGAGAGACAGAGATAGAGACAGAGACAGAGACAGAGGCAGAGGCAGAGGCAGAGACTGCGGCAGAGACAGTGACGGCGAGAGAGACAGAAACAGAGACAGAAACAGAGACAGACATAGAGACAGAGACAGATGCAGGGACAGGGGCAGAGACAGAGACAGAGACAGAGACTGCGACAGAGACAGAGACAGTGAGAGAGACAGAGATAGAGACAGAGACAGAGACAGAGACAGAGACAGAGACAGAGACAGAGACAGAGACAGAGACAGAGACAGAGACAGAGACAGAGACAGAGACAGAGACAGAGACAGAGACAGAGACAGAGACAGAGACAGAGACAGAGACAGAGACAGAGACAGAGACAGAGACAGAGACAGAGACAGAGACAGAGACAGAGACAGAGACAGAGACAGAGACAGACAGAGACAGAGACAGAGACAGAGACAGAGACAGAGACAGAGACAGAGACAGAGACAGAGACAGAGACAGAGACAGAGACAGAGACAGAGACAGAGACAGAGACAGAGACAGAGACAGAGACAGAGACAGAGACAGAGACAGAGACAGAGACAGAGACAGAGACAGAGACAGAGACAGAGACAGAGACAGAGACAGAGACAGAGACAGAGACAGAGACAGAGACAGCGACAGAGACAGAGACATAGACAGAGACAGAGCCAGAGGTGGAAGCAGAGACAGAGACAGCGAGAGAGATAGAGATAGAGGCAGAGACAGAGACAGAGACAGAGATAGAGGCAGCGGCAGAGGCAGAGACTGCGACAGAGACAGTGACGGCGAGAGAGACAGAGATAGAGACAGCGACAGAGACAGAGACAGGGACGGAGACAGAGACAGAGACCGAGATAGAGACAGAGACAGAGACAGAGGCAGAGGCAGAGGCAGAGGCAGAGACTGCGACAGAGACAGTGACGGCGAGAGAGACAGAAACAGAGACAGAAGCAGAGACAGACATAGAGACAGAGACAGAGGCAGGGACAGGGGCAGAGACAGAGACAGAGGCAGAGACTGCGACAGAGACAGAGACACGGAGAGAGACAGAGATAGAGACAGAGATAGAGACAGAGAGAGAGACAGAGACAGAGACAGCGAGAGAGACAGAGACAGAGACAGAGACAGAGACAGAGACAGAGAAAGAGACAGAGACAGACATAGAGACAGAGACAAAGGGCAGGGACAGAGGCAGAGACAGAGACAGATACAGAGACAGAGACTGAGACAGAGACAGAGACAGAGACAGAGACAGAGACAGAGACAGAGACAGAGACTCCGACAGAGACAGAGACAGCGAGAGAGACAGAGACAGAGACAGAGACAGAGACAGAGACAGAGACAGAGACAGAGACAGAGACAGAGACAGAGACAGCGAGAGAGACAGAGATAGAGACAGAGACAGAGACAGAGACAGAGACATATACAGAGACAGAGACCGAGATAGAGACAGAGACAGAGACAGAGGCAGAGGCAGAGGCAGAGGCAGAGGCAGAGGCAGAGACTGCGACAGAGACAGTGACGGCGAGAGAGACAGAGATAGAGACAGCGACAGAGACAGAGACAGGGACGGAGACAGAGACAGAAACCGAGATAGAGACAGAGACAGAGACAGAGGTAGACGCAGAGGCAAAGGCAGAGGCAGAGACTGCGACAGAGACAGTGACGGCGAGAGAGACAGAAACAGAGACAGAAACAGAGGCAGACATAGAGACAGAGACAGCGGCAGGGACAGAGGCAGAGACAGAGACAGAGACAGAGACTGCGACAGAGACAGAGACCGCGAGAGAGACAGAGATAGAGACAGCGACAGAGACAGAGACAGAGACAGCGAGAGAGACAGAGATAGAGACAGAGACAGAGACAGAGACAGAGACAGAGACAGAGACAGAGACAGAGACAGAGACAGAGACAGAGACAGAGACAGAGACAGAGACAGAGACAAAGACAGAGGCAGAGACAGAGACGGCGAGAGAGACAGAGATAGAGACAGAGACAGAGACAGAAGCAGAGACAGAGACAAAGACAGAGACGGAGGCAGAGACAGAGACAGAGACAGAGACAGAGACAGAGACAGAGACAGAGACACAGACAGATACAGATACAGAGACAGAGACAGATACAGAGACAGAGACAGATACAGAGACAGATACAGAGACAGAGACAGATACAGAGACAGAGACAGAGACAGAGACAGAGACAGAGACAGAGGCAGAGGCAGAGGCAGAGACTGCGACAGAGACAGTGACGGCGAGAGAGACAGAGATAGAGACAGAGACAGAGACAGAGACAGAGACAGAGACAGAGACGGAGACAGAGACAGAGACAGAGACAGAGACAGAGACAGAGACAGCGACAGCGACAGAGACAGGGACAGAGACAGAGACAGAGACAGAGACAGAGACAGAGACAGGGACAGAGACAGAGACAGAGACAGCGAGGGAGACAGAGATAGAGACAGAGACAGAGACAGAGACAGAGACAGAGACAGAGACTGCGACAGAGACAGAGACCGCGAGAGAGACAGAGATAGAGACAGAGACAGAGACAGAGACTGAGACTGCGACAGAGACAGAGACAGCGAGAGAGACAGATACAGATACAGAGACAGAGACAGATACAGAGACAGAGACAGATGCAGAGACAGACACAGAGACAGAGACAGATACAGAGACAGAGACAGAGACAGAAACAGAGACAGAGACAGAGACAGAGACAGAGACAGAGACAGAGACAGAGACAGAGACAGAGACAGAGACAGAGACAGAGACAGAGACAGAGACAGAGACAGAGACAGAGACAGAGACAGAGACAGAGACAGAGACAGAGACAAAGACAGAGGCAGAGACAGAGACGGCGAGAGAGACAGAGATAGAGACAGAGACAGAGACAGAGACAGAGATAGAGACAGAGACAGAGACAGACACAGATACAGAGACAGAGACAGAGACAGAAGCAGAGACAGAGACAGAGGCAGAGACAGAGACGGAGGCAGAGACAGAGACAGAGACAGAGACAGAGACAGAGACAGAGACAGAGACAGAGACACAGACAGATACAGATACAGAGACAGAGACAGATACAGAGACAGAGACAGATACAGAGACAGATACAGAGACAGAGACAGATACAGAGACAGAGACAGAGACAGAGACAGAGACGGAGACAGAGACAGAGACAGAGACAGAGATAGCGAGAGAGACAGAGACAGAGGCAGAGGCAAAGGCAGAGGCAGAGACTGCGACAGAGACAGTGACGGCGAGAGAGACAGAGATAGAGACAGAGACAGAGACAGAGACAGAGACAGAGACGGAGACAGAGACAGAGACAGAGACAGAGACAGAGACAGCGACAGCGACAGAGACAGGGACAGAGAGAGAGACAGACACAGAGACTGAGACAGGGACAGAGACAGAGATAGCGAGAGAGACAGATATAGAGACAGAGACAGAGATTGAGACAGAGACAGAGACAGACAGAGACAGAGACAGAGACAGAGACAGAGACAGAGACAGAGACAGAGACAGAGACAGAGACAGAGACAGAGACCGAGACAGAGACAGAGATAGAGACGGAGACGGAGACAGAGACAGAGACAGAGACAGAGAGAGAGACAGAGAAAGAGACAGAGACAGAGACAGAGACAGAGACAGAGACAGCGACAGAGACAGAGACAGAGACAGAGACAGAGACAGAGACAGAGACAGAGACAGAGACAGAGACAGAGACGGAGACAGAGACAGAGACAGAGACAGAGACAGAGACAGAGACAGAGACAGCGACAGCGACAGAGACAGGGACAGAGAGAGAGACAGAGACAGAGACTGAGACAGAGACAGAGACAGAGATAGCGAGAGAGACAGAGATAGAGAGAGAGACAGAGATTGAGACAGAGACAGAGACAGACAGAGACAGAGACAGAGACAGAGACAGAGACAGAGACAGAGACAGAGACAGAGACAGAGACAGAGACAGAGACAGAGACAGAGACAGAGACAGAGACAGAGACAGAGACAGAGACAGAGACAGAGACAGAGACAGAGACAGAGACAGAGACAGAGACAGAGACAGAGACAGAGACAGAGACAGAGACAGAGACAGAGACAGAGACAGAGATAGAGACAGAGACAGAGACAGAGACGGAGACAGAGACAGAGACGGAGACAGAGACAGAGACAGAGAAAGAGACAGAGACAGAGACAGCGACGGAGACAGAAACAGAGACAGAGACAGAGAGGTCGAGAGAGACAGTGATAGAGACGGAGACAGAGACAGAGACAGAGACGGCGAGAGAGACAGAGACAGAGACAGAGACAGATACAGAGACAGAGACAGAGACAGAGACAGAGACAGAGACAGAGACAGAGACAGAGACAGAGACAGAGACAGAGAAAGCGACAGAGACAGAGAAAGAGACAGAGACAGAGACAGAGACAGAGACAGAGACAGAGACAGCGACAGAGACAGCGACAGAGACAGAGACAGAGACAGAGACAGAGACAGAGACAGAGACAGAGACAGAGACAGAGACGGACACAGAGACAGAGACAGAGACAGAGACAGAGACAGAGACAGAGACAGAGACCGAGACAGAGACAGAGACAGAGACAGAGACAGAGAAAGCGACAGAGACAGAGACAGAGACAGAGACAGAGACAGAGACAGAGACAGAGACAGAGACAGAGACAGAGACAGAGACAGAGACAGAGACAGAGACAGAGACAGAGACAGAGACAGAGACAGAGACGGAGACAGAGACAGAGACAGAGACAGAGACAGAGACAGAGACAGAGACAGCGACAGCGACAGAGACAGAGACAGGGACAGAGAGAGAGACAGAGACAGAGACTGAGACAGAGACAGAGACAGAGATAGCGAGAGAGACAGAGATAGAGAGAGAGACAGAGATTGAGACAGAGACAGAGACAGACAGAGACAGAGACAGAGACAGAGACAGAGACAGAGACAGAGACAGAGACAGAGACAGAGACAGAGACTGCGACAGAGACAGAGACCGCGAGAGAGACAGAGATAGAGACGGAGACAGAGACAGAGACAGAGAGAGAGACAGAGACAGAGGCAGAGACGGAGACAGAGACAGAGACAGAGACAGAGACAGAGACAGCGACAGCGACAGAGACAGGGACAGAGAGAGAGACAGAGACAGAGACTGAGACAGAGACAGAGACAGAGATAGCGAGAGAGACAGAGATAGAGAGAGAGACAGAGATTGAGACAGAGACAGAGACAGACAGAGACAGAGACAGAGACAGAGACAGAGACAGAGACAGAGACAGAGAGAGAGACCGAGACAGAGACAGAGATAGAGGCGGAGACGGAGACAGAGACAGAGACAGAGACAGAGACAGAGACAGAGACAGAGACAGAGACAGAGACGGAGACAGAGACAGAGACAGAGACAGAGACAGAGACAGGGACGGAGACAGAGACAGAGACAGAGACAGACACAGAGACAGAGACAGAGACAGAGACGGAGACGGAGACAGAGACAGAGACAGAGACGGAGACAGAGACGGAGACAGAGACAGAGACAGCGACAGAGACAGAGACAGAGACAGAGACAGAGACAGAGACAGAGACAGAGACAGAGACAGAGACAGAGACGGAGACAGAGACAGAGACAGAGACAGAGACAGAGAAAGAGACAGAGACAGAGACAGAGACAGAGACAGAGACAGCGACAGAGACAGAGACAGAGACAGAGACAGAGACAGAGACAGAGACAGAGACAGAGACAGAGACAGAGACAGAGACGGAGACAGAGACAGAGACAGAGACAGAGACAGAGACAGAGACAGAGACAGCGACAGCGACAGAGACAGGGACAGAGAGAGAGACAGAGACAGAGACTGAGACAGAGACAGAGACAGAGATAGCGAGAGAGACAGAGATAGAGAGAGAGACAGAGATTGAGACAGAGACAGAGACAGACAGACACAGAGACAGAGACAGAGACAGAGACAGAGACAGAGACAGAGACAGAGACAGAGACAGAGACAGAGACAGAGACAGAGACAGAGACAGAGACAGAGACAGAGACAGAGACAGAGACAGAGACAGAGACAGAGACAGAGACAGAGACAGAGACAGAGACAGAGACAGAGACAGAGACAGAGACAGAGGCAGAGACAGAGACAGAGACAGAGATAGAGACAGAGACAGAGACAGAGACGGAGACAGAGACAGAGACGGAGACAGAGACAGAGACAGAGAAAGAGACAGAGACAGAGACAGCGACGGAGACAGAAACAGAGACAGAGACAGAGAGGTCGAGAGAGACAGAGATAGAGACGGAGACAGAGACAGAGACAGAGACGGCGAGAGAGACAGAGACAGAGACAGAGACAGATACAGAGACAGAGACAGAGACAGAGACAGAGACAGAGACAGAGAAAGCGACAGAGACAGAGACAGAGACAGAGACAGAGACAGCGACAGAGACAGAGACAGAGACAGAGACAGAGACAGAGACAGAGACAGAGACAGAGACAGAGACAGAGACAGAGACAGAGGCGGAGACAGAGACAGAGACAGAGACAGAGACAGAGACAGAGACAGAGACAGCGACAGCGACAGAGACAGAGACAGGGACAGAGAGAGAGACAGAGACAGAGACTGAGACAGAGACAGAGACAGAGATAGCGAGAGAGACAGAGATAGAGAGAGAGACAGAGATTGAGACAGAGACAGAGACAGACAGAGACAGAGACAGAGACAGAGACAGAGACAGAGACAGAGACAGAGACAAAGACAGAGACAGAGACAGAGACAGAGACAGAGACAGAGACAGAGACAGAGACAGAGACAGAGGCAGAGGCAGAGGCAGAGACTGCGACAGAGACAGTGACGGCGAGAGAGACAGAAACAGAGACAGAAACAGAGACAGACATAGAGACAGAGACAGAGGCAGAGACATAGACAGAGACAGAGACTGCGACAGAGACAGAGACCGCGAGAGAGACAGAGATAGAGACGGAGACAGAGACAGAGACAGAGAGAGAGACAGAGACAGAGGCAGAGACGGAGACAGAGACAGAGACAGAGACAGAGACAGAGACAGAGACAGCGACAGCGACAGAGACAGGGACAGAGAGAGAGACAGAGACAGAGACTGAGACAGAGACAGAGACAGAGATAGCGAGAGAGACAGAGATAGAGAGAGAGACAGAGATTGAGACAGAGACAGAGACAGACAGAGACAGAGACACAGACAGAGACAGAGACAGAGACAGAGACAGAGACAAAGACAGAGACAGAGACAGACACAGACACAGATACAGAGACAGAGACAGAGACAGAAGCAGAGACAGAGACAGAGACGGAGGCAGAGACAGAGACAGAGACAGAGACAGAGACAGAGACAGAGGCAGAGACAGAGACAGAGACAGAGACGGAGGCAGAGACAGAGACAGAGACAGAGACAGAGACAGCGGCAGAGGCAGAGAGGTCGAGAGAGACAGAGATAGAGACGGAGACAGAGACAGAGACAGAGACGGCGAGAGAGACAGAGACAGAGACAGAGACAGATACAGAGACAGAGGCAGAGGCAGAGGCAGAGACTGCGACTGAGACAGTGACGGCAACAGAGACAGAGATAGAGACAGAGACAGAGACAGAGACAGAGACGGAGACAGAGACAGCGAGCGAGACAGAGACAGAGACAGCGACAGAGACAGGGACAGAGAGAGAGACAGAGACGGAGACTGAGACAGAGACAGAGATAGCGAGAGAGACAGAGATAGAGACAGAGACAGAGGCAGAGACAGAGGCAGAGACAGAGGCAGAGACAGAGACAGAGACAGAGACGGAGGCAGAGGCAGAGACAGAGACAGAGACAGAGACAGCGGCAGAGGCAGAGAGGTCGAGAGAGACAGAGATAGAGACGGAGACAGAGACAGAGACAGAGACGGCGAGAGAGACAGAGACAGAGACAGAGACAGATACAGAGACAGAGACAGAGACAGAGGCAGGGACAGAGGCAGAGACAGAGACAGAGACAGAGACAGCGACAGAGACAGAGACCGCGAGAGAGACAGAGATAGAGACAGAGACAGAGACAGAGACAGCGAGAGAGACAGAGATAGAGACAGAGACAGAGACAGAGACTGAGACAGCGAGAGAGACAGAGACAGAGACAGCGACAGAGGCAGAGACAGAGATAGAGACAGAGACAGAGACAGAGACTGAGACAGCGAGAGAGACAGAGACAGAGACAGGGACAGAGGCAGAGACAGAGACAAAGACAGAGGCAGAGACAGAGACGGCGAGAGAGACAGAGATAGAGACAGAGACATAGACAAAGACAGAGATAGAGACAGAGACAGAGACAGACACAGATACAGAGACAGAGACAGAGACAGAAGCAGGGACAGAGACAGAGACAGAGACGGAGGCAGAGACAGAGACAGAGACAGAGACAGAGACAGAGACAGAGACAGAGACAGAGACAGAGACAGATACAGATACAGAGACAGAGACAGATACAGAGACAGAGACAGATACAGAGGCAGATACAGAGGCAGAGACAGATACAGAGACAGAGACAGAGACAGAGACAGAGACAGAGACAGAGGCAGAGGCAGGGGCAGAGACTGCGACAGAGACAGTGACGGCGAGAGAGACAGAGATAGAGACAGAGACAGAGACAGAGACAGAGACAGAGACAGAGACGGAGACAGAGACAGAGACAGAGACAGAGACAGAGACAGAGACAGCGACAGCGACAGAGACAGGGACAGAGAGAGAGACAGAGACAGAGACTGAGACAGAGACAGAGACAGAGATAGCGAGAGAGACAGAGATAGAGACAGAGACAGAGATTGATACAGAGACAGAGACAGACAGAGACAGAGACAGAGACAGAGACAGAGACAGAGACAGAGACAGAGACAGAGACAGAGACAGAGACAGGGACAGAGACAGAGACAGAGACAGCGAGGGAGACAGAGATAGAGACAGAGACAGAGACAGAGACAGAGACAGAGACAGAGACTGCGACAGAGACAGAGACCGCGAGAGAGACAGAGATAGAGACAGAGACAGAGACAGAGACTGAGACAGCGAGAGAGACAGAGACAGAGACAGAGACAGAGACAGAGACAGAGACAGAGACAAAGACAGAGGCAGAGACAGAGACGGCGAGAGAGACAGAGATAGAGACAGAGACAGAGACAGAGACAGAGATAGAGACAGAGACAGAGACAGACACAGATACAGAGACAGAGACAGAGACAGAAGCAGAGACAGAGACAGAGACAGAGACGGAGGCAGAGACAGAGACAGAGACAGAGACAGAGACAGATACAGATACAGAGACAGAGACAGATACAGAGACAGAGACAGATGCAGAGACAGAGACAGACACAGACACAGAGACAGAGACAGATACAGAGACAGAGACAGAGACAGAGACAGAGACAGAGACAGAGGCAGAGGCAAAGGGAGAGGCAGAGACTGCGACAGAGACAGTGACGGCGAGAGAGACAGAGATAGAGACAGAGACAGAGACAGAGACAGAGGCAGAGACGGAGACAGAGACAGAGACAGAGACAGAGACAGAGACAGAGACAGCGACAGCGACAGAGACAGGGACAGAGAGAGAGACAGACACAGAGACTGAGACAGAGACAGAGACAGAGACAGAGACAGAGACAGAGACAGAGACAGAGACAGAAACAGAGACAGAGACAGCGACAGAGACAGAGACAGAGACAGAGACAGAGACAGAGACAGAGACAGAGACAGAGACGGAGACAGAGACAGAGACAGAGACAGAGACAGAGACAGAGACAGCGACAACGACAGAGACAGGGACAGAGAGAGAGACAGAGACGGAGACTGAGACAGAGACAGAGACAGAGATAGCGAGAGAGACAGAGATAGAGAGAGAGACAGAGATTGAGACAGAGACAGAGACAGACAGAGACAGAGACAGAGACAGAGACAGAGACAGAGACAGAGACAGAGACAGAGACAGAGACAGAGACAGAGACAGAGACAGAGACAGAGACAGAGACAGAGACAGAGACAGAGACAGAGACAGAGACAGAGACAGAGACACTGACAGAGACAGAGGCAGAGGCAGAGGCAGAGACTGCGACAGAGACAGTGACGGCGAGAGAGACAGAAACAGAGACAGAAACAGAGACAGACATAGAGACAGAGACAGAGGCAGAGACATAGACAGAGACAGAGACTGCGACAGAGACAGAGACCGCGAGAGAGACAGAGATAGAGACGGAGACAGAGACAGAGACAGAGAGAGAGACAGCGACAGAGACAGAGACGGAGACAGAGACAGAGACAGAGACAGAGACAGAGACAGCGACAGCGACAGAGACAGGGACAGAGAGAGAGACAGAGACAGAGACAGAGACAGAGACAGAGACACTGACAGAGACAGAGGCAGAGGCAGAGGCAGAGACTGCGACAGAGACAGTGACGGCGAGAGAGACAGAAACAGAGACAGAAACAGAGACAGACATAGAGACAGAGACAGAGGCAGAGACATAGACAGAGACAGAGACTGCGACAGAGACAGAGACCGCGAGAGAGACAGAGATAGAGACGGAGACAGAGACAGAGACAGAGAGAGAGACAGAGACAGAGACAGAGACGGAGACAGAGACAGAGACAGAGACAGAGACAGAGACAGCGACAGCGACAGAGACAGGGACAGAGAGAGAGACAGAGACAGAGACTGAGACAGAGACAGAGACAGAGATAGCGAGAGAGACAGAGATAGAGAGAGAGACAGAGATTGAGACAGAGACAGAGACAGACAGAGACAGAGACAGAGACAGAGACAGAGACAGAGACAGAGACAGAGACAGAGACAGAGACAGAGACAGAGACAGAGACAGAGACAGAGACAGAGACAGAGACAAAGACAGAGACAGAGACAGACACAGATACAGAGACAGAGACGGAGACAGAAGCAGAGACAGAGACAGAGACAGAGACGGAGGCAGAGACAGAGACAGAGACAGAGACAGAGACAGAGACAGAGACAGAGACAGAGGCAGAGACAGAGACAGAGACAGAGACGGAGGCAGAGACAGAGACAGAGACAGAGACAGAGACAGCGGCAGAGGCAGAGAGGTCGAGAGAGACAGAGATAGAGACGGAGACAGAGACAGAGACAGAGACGGCGAGAGAGACAGAGACAGAGACAGAGACAGATACAGAGACAGAGACAGAGACAGAGACAGAGACAGAGACAGAGGCAGATACAGAGACAGAGACAGAGACAGAGACAGAGACAGAGACAGAGACAGATACAGAGGCAGAGGCAGAGGCAGAGACTGCGACTGAGACAGTGACGGCGAGAGAGACAGAGATAGAGACAGAGACAGAGACAGAGACAGAGACGGAGACAGAGACAGCGAGCGAGACAGAGACAGAGACAGCGACAGAGACAGGGACAGAGAGAGAGACAGAGACGGAGACTGAGACAGAGACAGAGATAGCGAGAGAGACAGAGATAGAGACAGAGACAGAGGCAGAGACAGAGGCAGAGACAGAGGCAGAGACAGAGACAGAGACAGGGACGGAGACAGAGACAGAGACCGCGATAGAGACAGAGACAGAGACAGAGGCAGAGGCAGAGGCAGAGGCAGAGACTGCGACAGAGACAGTGACGGCGAGAGAGACAGAAACAGAGACAGAAGCAGAGACAGACATAGAGACAGAGACAGAGGCAGGGACAGGGGCAGAGACGGAGACAGAGACAGAGACTGCGACAGAGACAGAGACAGCGAGAGAGACAGAGATAGAGACAGAGACAGAGACAGAGACAGAGACAGAGACAGAGACAGAGACAGAGAGAGAGACAGAGACAGAGACAGAGACAGAGACAGAGACAGAGAAAGAGACAGAGACAGACATAGAGACTGAGACAAAGGGCAGGGACAGAGGCAGAGACAGAGACAGATACAGAGACAGAGACTGAGACAGAGACAGAGACAGAGACAGAGACAGAGACAGAGACAGAGACAGAGACAGAGACAGAGACAGAGACAGAGACTCCGACAGAGACAGAGACAGCGAGAGAGACAGAGATAGAGACAGAGACAGAGACAGAGACAGAGACAGGGACAGAGACAGAGACAGAGACAGAAACAGAGACAGAAACAGAGACAGACATAGAGACAGAGACAGTGGCAGGGACAGAGGCAGAGACAGAGACAGAGACAGAGACAGAGACAGAGACAGAGACAGAGACAGAGACAGAGACAGAGACAGAGACAGAGACAGAGACAGAGACAGCGACAGAGACAGAGACAAAGACAGAGACAGAGACAGAGACAGAGACAGAGACAGAGACAGAGACAGAGACAGAGACAGAGACAGAGACAGAGACAGAGACAGAGACAGAGACAGAGACAGAGACAGAGACAGAGACAGAGACAGAGACAGAGACAGAGACAGAGACAGAGAAAGAGACAGAGACAGACATAGAGACAGGGACAAAGGGCAGGGACAGAGACAGAGACAGAGACGGCGTGAGAGACAGAGATAGAGACAGAGGCAGAGACAGAGACAGAGACAGAGAGGTCGAGAGAGACAGAGATAGAGACGGAGACAGAGACAGAGACAGAGGCAGAGGCAGAGACTGCGACAGAGGCAGTGACGGCGAGAGAGACAGAGATAGAGACAGAGACAGAGACAGAGGCAGAGGCAGAGACTGCGGCAGAGACAGTGACGGCGAGAGAGACAGAAACAGAGACAGAAACAGAGACAGACATAGAGACAGAGACAGATGCAGGGACAGGGGCAGAGACAGAGACAGAGACAGAGACTGCGACAGAGACAGAGACAGTGAGAGAGACAGAGATAGAGACAGAGACAGAGACAGAGACAGAGACAGAGACAGAGACAGAGACAGAGACAGAGACAGAGACAGAGACAGAGACAGAGACAGAGACAGAGACAGAGACAGAGACAGAGACAGAGACAGAGACAGAGACAGAGACAGAGACAGAGACAGAGACAGAGACAGAGACAGAGACAGAGACAGAGACAGAGACAGAGACAGAGACAGAGACAGAGACGGAGACGGAGACGGAGACGGAGACAGAGACAGAGACAGAGACAGAGACAGAGACAGAGACAGAGACAGAGACAGAGACAGAGACAGAGACAGAGACAGAGACAGAGACAGAGACAGAGACAGAGACAGAGACAGAGACAGAGACAGAGACAGAGACAGAGACAGAGACAGAGACAGAGACAGAGACAGCGACAGAGACAGAGACATAGACAGAGACAGAGCCAGAGGTGGAAGCAGAGACAGAGACAGCGAGAGAGATAGAGATAGAGGCAGAGACAGAGACAGAGACAGAGATAGAGGCAGCGGCAGAGGCAGAGACTGCGACAGAGACAGTGACGGCGAGAGAGACAGAGATAGAGACAGCGACAGAGACAGAGACAGGGACGGAGACAGAGACAGAGACCGAGATAGAGACAGAGACAGAGACAGAGGCAGAGGCAGAGGCAGAGGCAGAGGCAGAGACTGCGACAGAGACAGTGACGGCGAGAGAGACAGAAACAGAGACAGAAGCAGAGACAGACATAGAGACAGAGACAGAGGCAGGGACAGGGGCAGAGACAGAGACAGAGGCAGAGACTGCGACAGAGACAGAGACACGGAGAGAGACAGAGATAGTGACAGAGACAGAGACAGAGACAGAGACAGAGACAGCGAGAGAGACAGAGACAGAGACAGAGACAGAGACAGAGACAGAGAAGGAGACAGAGACAGACATAGAGACAGAGACAAAGGGCAGGGACAGAGGCAGAGACAGAGACAGATACAGAGACAGAGACTGAGACAGAGACAGAGACAGAGACAGAGACAGAGACAGAGACAGAGACAGAGACAGAGACAGAGACAGAGACAGAGACAGAGACAGAGACAGAGACTCCGACAGAGACAGAGACAGCGAGAGAGACAGAGATAGAGACAGAGACAGAGACAGAGACAGAGACAGAGACAGGGACAGAGACAGAGACAGAGACAGAAACAGAGACAGAAACAGAGACAGACATAGAGACAGAGACAGTGGCAGGGACAGAGGCAGAGACAGAGACAGAGACAGAGACAGAGACAGCGACAGCGACAGAGTCAGGGACAGAGAGAGAGACAGAGATAGAGACAGATACAGAGACAGAGACAGAGACAGAGACAGAGACAGATACAGAGACAGAGACAGAGACAGAGACAGAGACAGAGACAGAGACAGAGACAGAGACAGAGACAGAGACAGAGACAGAGACAGAGACAGATACAGAGACAGAGACAGAGACAGAGACAGAGACGGAGACAGAGACAGAGACAGAGACAGAGACAGCGACAGCGACAGAGACAGGGACAGAGAGAGAGACAGAGACAGAGACTGAGACAGAGACAGAGACAGAGGTAGCGAGAGAGACAGAGATAGAGACATCGACAGAGATTGAGACAGAGACAGAGACAGACAGAGACAGAGACAGAGACAGAGACAGAGACAGAGACAGAGACAGAGACAGAGACAGAGACAGAGACAGAGACAGAGACAGAGACAGAGACAGAGACGGTGTGAGAGACAGAGATAGAGACAGAGACAGAGACAGAGACAGAGACAGAGAGGTCGAGAGAGACAGAGATAGAGACGGAGACACAGACAGAGACAGAGGCAGAGGCAGAGACTGCGACAGAGACAGTGACGGCGAGAGAGACAGAGATAGAGACAGAGACAGAGACAGAGGCAGAGGCAGAGGCAGAGGCAGAGACTGCGGCAGAGACAGTGACGGCGAGAGAGACAGAAACAGAGACAGAAACAGAGACAGACATAGAGACAGAGACAGATGCAGGGACAGGGGCAGAGACAGAGACAGAGACAGAGACTGCGACAGAGACAGAGACAGCGAGAGAGACAGAGACAGCGAGAGGGACAGAGATAGAGACAGAGACAGAGACAGAGACAGAGACACGGACAGAGACAGAGACAGAGACAGAAACAGAGACAGAAACAGAGACAGACATAGAGACAGAGACAGTGGCAGGGACAGAGGCAGAGACAGAGACAGAGACAGAGACAGAGACAGAGACAGAGACAGAGACAGCGACAGCGACAGAGTCAGGGACAGAGAGAGAGACAGAGATAGAGACAGAGACAGAGACAGAGACAGAGACAGAGACAGAGACAGAGACAGAGACAGAGACAGATACAGATACAGAGACAGAGACAGAGACAGAGACAGAGACAGAGACAGAGACAGAGACAGAGACAGAGACAGATACAGAGACAGAGACAGATACAGAGACAGAGACAGAGACGGAGACAGAGACAGAGACAGAGACGGAGACAGAGACAGAGACAGAGACAGAGATAGCGAGAGAGACAGAGACAGAGGCAGAGGCAAAGGCAGAGGCAGAGACTGCGACAGAGACAGTGACGGCGAGAGAGACAGAGATAGAGACAGAGACAGAGACAGAGACAGAGACAGAGACGGAGACAGAGACAGAGACAGAGACAGAGACAGAGACAGCGACAGCGACAGAGACAGGGACAGAGAGAGAGACAGACACAGAGACTGAGACAGGGACAGAGACAGAGATAGCGAGAGAGACAGATATAGAGACAGAGACAGAGATTGAGACAGAGACAGAGACAGACAGAGACAGAGACAGAGACAGAGACAGAGACAGAGACAGAGACAGAGACAGAGACAGAGACAGAGACCGAGACAGAGACAGAGATAGAGACGGAGACGGAGACAGAGACAGAGACAGAGACAGAGAGAGAGACAGAGAAAGAGACAGAGACAGAGACAGAGACAGAGACAGAGACAGCGACAGAGACAGAGACAGAGACAGAGACAGAGACAGAGACAGAGACAGAGACAGAGACAGAGACAGAGACGGAGACAGAGACAGAGACAGAGACAGAGACAGAGACAGAGACAGAGACAGCGACAGCGACAGAGACAGGGACAGAGAGAGAGACAGAGACAGAGACTGAGACAGAGACAGAGACAGAGATAGCGAGAGAGACAGAGATAGAGAGAGAGACAGAGATTGAGACAGAGACAGAGACAGACAGAGACAGAGACAGAGACAGAGACAGAGACAGAGACAGAGACAGAGACAGAGACAGAGACAGAGACAGAGACAGAGACAGAGACAGAGACAGAGACAGAGACAGAGACAGAGACAGAGACAGAGACAGAGACAGAGACAGAGACAGAGACAGAGACAGAGACAGAGACAGAGACAGAGACAGAGACAGAGACAGAGATAGAGACAGAGACAGAGACAGAGACGGAGACAGAGACAGAGACGGAGACAGAGACAGAGACAGAGAAAGAGACAGAGACAGAGACAGCGACGGAGACAGAAACAGAGACAGAGACAGAGAGGTCGAGAGAGACAGTGATAGAGACGGAGACAGAGACAGAGACAGAGACGGCGAGAGAGACAGAGACAGAGACAGAGACAGATACAGAGACAGAGACAGAGACAGAGACAGAGACAGAGACAGAGACAGAGACAGAGACAGAGACAGAGACAGAGAAAGCGACAGAGACAGAGAAAGAGACAGAGACAGAGACAGAGACAGAGACAGAGACAGAGACAGCGACAGAGACAGCGACAGAGACAGAGACAGAGACAGAGACAGAGACAGAGACAGAGACAGAGACAGAGACAGAGACGGACACAGAGACAGAGACAGAGACAGAGACAGAGACAGAGACAGAGACCGAGACAGAGACAGAGACAGAGACAGAGACAGAGAAAGCGACAGAGACAGAGACAGAGACAGAGACAGAGACAGAGACAGAGACAGAGACAGAGACAGAGACAGAGACAGAGACAGAGACAGAGACAGAGACAGAGACAGAGACAGAGACAGAGACAGAGACGGAGACAGAGACAGAGACAGAGACAGAGACAGAGACAGAGACAGAGACAGCGACAGCGACAGAGACAGAGACAGGGACAGAGAGAGAGACAGAGACAGAGACTGAGACAGAGACAGAGACAGAGATAGCGAGAGAGACAGAGATAGAGAGAGAGACAGAGATTGAGACAGAGACAGAGACAGACAGAGACAGAGACAGAGACAGAGACAGAGACAGAGACAGAGACAGAGACAGAGACAGAGACAGAGACTGCGACAGAGACAGAGACCGCGAGAGAGACAGAGATAGAGACGGAGACAGAGACAGAGACAGAGAGAGAGACAGAGACAGAGGCAGAGACGGAGACAGAGACAGAGACAGAGACAGAGACAGAGACAGCGACAGCGACAGAGACAGGGACAGAGAGAGAGACAGAGACAGAGACTGAGACAGAGACAGAGACAGAGATAGCGAGAGAGACAGAGATAGAGAGAGAGACAGAGATTGAGACAGAGACAGAGACAGACAGAGACAGAGACAGAGACAGAGACAGAGACAGAGACAGAGACAGAGAGAGAGACCGAGACAGAGACAGAGATAGAGGCGGAGACGGAGACAGAGACAGAGACAGAGACAGAGACAGAGACAGAGACAGAGACAGAGACAGAGACAGAGACGGAGACAGAGACAGAGACAGAGACAGAGACAGAGACAGGGACGGAGACAGAGACAGAGACAGAGACAGACACAGAGACAGAGACAGAGACAGAGACGGAGACGGAGACAGAGACAGAGACAGAGACGGAGACAGAGACGGAGACAGAGACAGAGACAGCGACAGAGACAGAGACAGAGACAGAGACAGAGACAGAGACAGAGACAGAGACAGAGACAGAGACAGAGACGGAGACAGAGACAGAGACAGAGACAGAGACAGAGAAAGAGACAGAGACAGAGACAGAGACAGAGACAGAGACAGCGACAGAGACAGAGACAGAGACAGAGACAGAGACAGAGACAGAGACAGAGACAGAGACAGAGACAGAGACAGAGACGGAGACAGAGACAGAGACAGAGACAGAGACAGAGACAGAGACAGAGACAGCGACAGCGACAGAGACAGGGACAGAGAGAGAGACAGAGACAGAGACTGAGACAGAGACAGAGACAGAGATAGCGAGAGAGACAGAGATAGAGAGAGAGACAGAGATTGAGACAGAGACAGAGACAGACAGACACAGAGACAGAGACAGAGACAGAGACAGAGACAGAGACAGAGACAGAGACAGAGACAGAGACAGAGACAGAGACAGAGACAGAGACAGAGACAGAGACAGAGACAGAGACAGAGACAGAGACAGAGACAGAGACAGAGACAGAGACAGAGACAGAGACAGAGACAGAGACAGAGACAGAGACAGAGACAGAGGCAGAGACAGAGACAGAGACAGAGATAGAGACAGAGACAGAGACAGAGACGGAGACAGAGACAGAGACGGAGACAGAGACAGAGACAGAGAAAGAGACAGAGACAGAGACAGCGACGGAGACAGAAACAGAGACAGAGACAGAGAGGTCGAGAGAGACAGAGATAGAGACGGAGACAGAGACAGAGACAGAGACGGCGAGAGAGACAGAGACAGAGACAGAGACAGATACAGAGACAGAGACAGAGACAGAGACAGAGACAGAGACAGAGAAAGCGACAGAGACAGAGACAGAGACAGAGACAGAGACAGCGACAGAGACAGAGACAGAGACAGAGACAGAGACAGAGACAGAGACAGAGACAGAGACAGAGACAGAGACAGAGACAGAGGCGGAGACAGAGACAGAGACAGAGACAGAGACAGAGACAGAGACAGAGACAGCGACAGCGACAGAGACAGAGACAGGGACAGAGAGAGAGACAGAGACAGAGACTGAGACAGAGACAGAGACAGAGATAGCGAGAGAGACAGAGATAGAGAGAGAGACAGAGATTGAGACAGAGACAGAGACAGACAGAGACAGAGACAGAGACAGAGACAGAGACAGAGACAGAGACAGAGACAGAGACAGAGACAGAGACAGAGACAGAGACAGAGACAGAGACAGAGACAGAGACAGAGACAGAGACAGAGACAGAGGCAGAGGCAGAGGCAGAGACTGCGACAGAGACAGTGACGGCGAGAGAGACAGAAACAGAGACAGAAACAGAGACAGACATAGAGACAGAGACAGAGGCAGAGACATAGACAGAGACAGAGACTGCGACAGAGACAGAGACCGCGAGAGAGACAGAGATAGAGACGGAGACAGAGACAGAGACAGAGAGAGAGACAGAGACAGAGGCAGAGACGGAGACAGAGACAGAGACAGAGACAGAGACAGAGACAGAGACAGCGACAGCGACAGAGACAGGGACAGAGAGAGAGACAGAGACAGAGACTGAGACAGAGACAGAGACAGAGATAGCGAGAGAGACAGAGATAGAGAGAGAGACAGAGATTGAGACAGAGACAGAGACAGACAGAGACAGAGACACAGACAGAGACAGAGACAGAGACAGAGACAGAGACAAAGACAGAGACAGAGACAGACACAGACACAGATACAGAGACAGAGACAGAGACAGAAGCAGAGACAGAGACAGAGACGGAGGCAGAGACAGAGACAGAGACAGAGACAGAGACAGAGACAGAGGCAGAGACAGAGACAGAGACAGAGACGGAGGCAGAGACAGAGACAGAGACAGAGACAGAGACAGCGGCAGAGGCAGAGAGGTCGAGAGAGACAGAGATAGAGACGGAGACAGAGACAGAGACAGAGACGGCGAGAGAGACAGAGACAGAGACAGAGACAGATACAGAGACAGAGACAGAGACAGAGACAGAGACAGAGGCAGATACAGAGACAGAGACAGAGACAGAGACAGAGACAGAGACAGAGACAGAGACAGATACAGAGGCAGAGGCAGAGGCAGAGACTGCGACTGAGACAGTGACGGCAACAGAGACAGAGATAGAGACAGAGACAGAGACAGAGACAGAGACGGAGACAGAGACAGCGAGCGAGACAGAGACAGAGACAGCGACAGAGACAGGGACAGAGAGAGAGACAGAGACGGAGACTGAGACAGAGACAGAGATAGCGAGAGAGACAGAGATAGAGACAGAGACAGAGGCAGAGACAGAGGCAGAGACAGAGGCAGAGACAGAGACAGAGACAGAGACGGAGGCAGAGGCAGAGACAGAGACAGAGACAGAGACAGCGGCAGAGGCAGAGAGGTCGAGAGAGACAGAGATAGAGACGGAGACAGAGACAGAGACAGAGACGGCGAGAGAGACAGAGACAGAGACAGAGACAGATACAGAGACAGAGACAGAGACAGAGGCAGGGACAGAGGCAGAGACAGAGACAGAGACAGAGACAGCGACAGAGACAGAGACCGCGAGAGAGACAGAGATAGAGACAGAGACAGAGACAGAGACAGCGAGAGAGACAGAGATAGAGACAGAGACAGAGACAGAGACTGAGACAGCGAGAGAGACAGAGACAGAGACAGCGACAGAGGCAGAGACAGAGATAGAGACAGAGACAGAGACAGAGACTGAGACAGCGAGAGAGACAGAGACAGAGACAGGGACAGAGGCAGAGACAGAGACAAAGACAGAGGCAGAGACAGAGACGGCGAGAGAGACAGAGATAGAGACAGAGACATAGACAAAGACAGAGATAGAGACAGAGACAGAGACAGACACAGATACAGAGACAGAGACAGAGACAGAAGCAGGGACAGAGACAGAGACAGAGACGGAGGCAGAGACAGAGACAGAGACAGAGACAGAGACAGAGACAGAGACAGAGACAGAGACAGAGACAGATACAGATACAGAGACAGAGACAGATACAGAGACAGAGACAGATACAGAGGCAGATACAGAGGCAGAGACAGATACAGAGACAGAGACAGAGACAGAGACAGAGACAGAGACAGAGGCAGAGGCAGGGGCAGAGACTGCGACAGAGACAGTGACGGCGAGAGAGACAGAGATAGAGACAGAGACAGAGACAGAGACAGAGACAGAGACAGAGACGGAGACAGAGACAGAGACAGAGACAGAGACAGAGACAGAGACAGCGACAGCGACAGAGACAGGGACAGAGAGAGAGACAGAGACAGAGACTGAGACAGAGACAGAGACAGAGATAGCGAGAGAGACAGAGATAGAGACAGAGACAGAGATTGATACAGAGACAGAGACAGACAGAGACAGAGACAGAGACAGAGACAGAGACAGAGACAGAGACAGAGACAGAGACAGAGACAGAGACAGGGACAGAGACAGAGACAGAGACAGCGAGGGAGACAGAGATAGAGACAGAGACAGAGACAGAGACAGAGACAGAGACAGAGACTGCGACAGAGACAGAGACCGCGAGAGAGACAGAGATAGAGACAGAGACAGAGACAGAGACTGAGACAGCGAGAGAGACAGAGACAGAGACAGAGACAGAGACAGAGACAGAGACAGAGACAAAGACAGAGGCAGAGACAGAGACGGCGAGAGAGACAGAGATAGAGACAGAGACAGAGACAGAGACAGAGATAGAGACAGAGACAGAGACAGACACAGATACAGAGACAGAGACAGAGACAGAAGCAGAGACAGAGACAGAGACAGAGACGGAGGCAGAGACAGAGACAGAGACAGAGACAGAGACAGATACAGATACAGAGACAGAGACAGATACAGAGACAGAGACAGATGCAGAGACAGACACAGACACAGAGACAGAGACAGATACAGAGACAGAGACAGAGACAGAGACAGAGACAGAGACAGAGACAGAGGCAGAGGCAAAGGGAGAGGCAGAGACTGCGACAGAGACAGTGACGGCGAGAGAGACAGAGATAGAGACAGAGACAGAGACAGAGACAGAGACAGAGACGGAGACAGAGACAGAGACAGAGACAGAGACAGAGACAGAGACAGCGACAGCGACAGAGACAGGGACAGAGAGAGAGACAGACACAGAGACTGAGACAGAGACAGAGACAGAGACAGAGACAGAGACAGAGACAGAGACAGAGACAGAAACAGAGACAGAGACAGCGACAGAGACAGAGACAGAGACAGAGACAGAGACAGAGACAGAGACAGAGACAGAGACGGAGACAGAGACAGAGACAGAGACAGAGACAGAGACAGAGACAGCGACAACGACAGAGACAGGGACAGAGAGAGAGACAGAGACGGAGACTGAGACAGAGACAGAGACAGAGATAGCGAGAGAGACAGAGATAGAGAGAGAGACAGAGATTGAGACAGAGACAGAGACAGACAGAGACAGAGACAGAGACAGAGACAGAGACAGAGACAGAGACAGAGACAGAGACAGAGACAGAGACAGAGACAGAGACAGAGACAGAGACAGAGACAGAGACAGAGACAGAGACAGAGACAGAGACAGAGACAGAGACAGAGACAGAGACAGAGACAGAGACAGAGACAGAGACACTGACAGAGACAGAGGCAGAGGCAGAGGCAGAGACTGCGACAGAGACAGTGACGGCGAGAGAGACAGAAACAGAGACAGAAACAGAGACAGACATAGAGACAGAGACAGAGGCAGAGACATAGACAGAGACAGAGACTGCGACAGAGACAGAGACCGCGAGAGAGACAGAGATAGAGACGGAGACAGAGACAGAGACAGAGAGAGAGACAGCGACAGAGACAGAGACGGAGACAGAGACAGAGACAGAGACAGAGACAGAGACAGCGACAGCGACAGAGACAGGGACAGAGAGAGAGACAGAGACAGAGACAGAGACAGAGACAGAGACACTGACAGAGACAGAGGCAGAGGCAGAGGCAGAGACTGCGACAGAGACAGTGACGGCGAGAGAGACAGAAACAGAGACAGAAACAGAGACAGACATAGAGACAGAGACAGAGGCAGAGACATAGACAGAGACAGAGACTGCGACAGAGACAGAGACCGCGAGAGAGACAGAGATAGAGACGGAGACAGAGACAGAGACAGAGAGAGAGACAGAGACAGAGACAGAGACGGAGACAGAGACAGAGACAGAGACAGAGACAGAGACAGCGACAGCGACAGAGACAGGGACAGAGAGAGAGACAGAGACAGAGACTGAGACAGAGACAGAGACAGAGATAGCGAGAGAGACAGAGATAGAGAGAGAGACAGAGATTGAGACAGAGACAGAGACAGACAGAGACAGAGACAGAGACAGAGACAGAGACAGAGACAGAGACAGAGACAGAGACAGAGACAGAGACAGAGACAGAGACAGAGACAGAGACAGAGACAGAGACAGAGACAAAGACAGAGACAGAGACAGACACAGATACAGAGACAGAGACGGAGACAGAAGCAGAGACAGAGACAGAGACAGAGACGGAGGCAGAGACAGAGACAGAGACAGAGACAGAGACAGAGACAGAGACAGAGACAGAGGCAGAGACAGAGACAGAGACAGAGACGGAGGCAGAGACAGAGACAGAGACAGAGACAGAGACAGCGGCAGAGGCAGAGAGGTCGAGAGAGACAGAGATAGAGACGGAGACAGAGACAGAGACAGAGACGGCGAGAGAGACAGAGACAGAGACAGAGACAGATACAGAGACAGAGACAGAGACAGAGACAGAGACAGAGACAGAGGCAGATACAGAGACAGAGACAGAGACAGAGACAGAGACAGAGACAGAGACAGATACAGAGGCAGAGGCAGAGGCAGAGACTGCGACTGAGACAGTGACGGCGAGAGAGACAGAGATAGAGACAGAGACAGAGACAGAGACAGAGACGGAGACAGAGACAGCGAGCGAGACAGAGACAGAGACAGCGACAGAGACAGGGACAGAGAGAGAGACAGAGACGGAGACTGAGACAGAGACAGAGATAGCGAGAGAGACAGAGATAGAGACAGAGACAGAGGCAGAGACAGAGGCAGAGACAGAGGCAGAGACAGAGACAGAGACAGGGACGGAGACAGAGACAGAGACCGCGATAGAGACAGAGACAGAGACAGAGGCAGAGGCAGAGGCAGAGGCAGAGACTGCGACAGAGACAGTGACGGCGAGAGAGACAGAAACAGAGACAGAAGCAGAGACAGACATAGAGACAGAGACAGAGGCAGGGACAGGGGCAGAGACGGAGACAGAGACAGAGACTGCGACAGAGACAGAGACAGCGAGAGAGACAGAGATAGAGACAGAGACAGAGACAGAGACAGAGACAGAGACAGAGACAGAGACAGAGACAGAGACAGAGAGAGAGACAGATACAGAGACAGAGACAGAGACAGAGACAGAGAAAGAGACAGAGACAGACATAGAGACTGAGACAAAGGGCAGGGACAGAGGCAGAGACAGAGACAGATACAGAGACAGAGACTGAGACAGAGACAGAGACAGAGACAGAGACAGAGACAGAGACAGAGACAGAGACAGAGACAGAGACAGAGACAGAGACTCCGACAGAGACAGAGACAGCGAGAGAGACAGAGATAGAGACAGAGACAGAGACAGAGACAGAGACAGGGACAGAGACAGAGACAGAGACAGAAACAGAGACAGAAACAGAGACAGACATAGAGACAGAGACAGTGGCAGGGACAGAGGCAGAGACAGAGACAGAGACAGAGACAGAGACAGAGACAGAGACAGAGACAGAGACAGAGACAGAGACAGAGACAGAGACAGAGACAGAGACAGCGACAGAGACAGAGACAAAGACAGAGACAGAGACAGAGACAGAGACAGAGACAGAGACAGAGACAGAGACAGAGACAGAGACAGAGACAGAGACAGAGACAGAGACAGAGACAGAGACAGAGACAGAGACAGAGACAGAGACAGAGACAGAGACAGAGAAAGAGACAGAGACAGACATAGAGACAGGGACAAAGGGCAGGGACAGAGACAGAGACAGAGACGGCGTGAGAGACAGAGATAGAGACAGAGGCAGAGACAGAGACAGAGACAGAGAGGTCGAGAGAGACAGAGATAGAGACGGAGACAGAGACAGAGACAGAGGCAGAGGCAGAGACTGCGACAGAGGCAGTGACGGCGAGAGAGACAGAGATAGAGACAGAGACAGAGACAGAGGCAGAGGCAGAGACTGCGGCAGAGACAGTGACGGCGAGAGAGACAGAAACAGAGACAGAAACAGAGACAGACATAGAGACAGAGACAGATGCAGGGACAGGGGCAGAGACAGAGACAGAGACAGAGACTGCGACAGAGACAGAGACAGTGAGAGAGACAGAGATAGAGACAGAGACAGAGACAGAGACAGAGACAGAGACAGAGACAGAGACAGAGACAGAGACAGAGACAGAGACAGAGACAGAGACAGAGACAGAGACAGAGACAGAGACAGAGACAGAGACAGAGACAGAGACAGAGACAGAGACAGAGACAGAGACAGAGACAGAGACAGAGACAGAGACAGAGACAGAGACAGAGACAGAGACAGAGACAGAGACAGAGACAGAGACAGAGACGGAGACGGAGACGGAGACAGAGACAGAGACAGAGACAGAGACAGAGACAGAGACAGAGACAGAGACAGAGACAGAGACAGAGACAGAGACAGAGACAGAGACAGAGACAGAGACAGAGACAGAGACAGAGACAGAGACAGAGACAGAGACAGAGACAGAGACAGAGACAGCGACAGAGACAGAGACATAGACAGAGACAGAGCCAGAGGTGGAAGCAGAGACAGAGACAGCGAGAGAGATAGAGATAGAGGCAGAGACAGAGACAGAGACAGAGATAGAGGCAGCGGCAGAGGCAGAGACTGCGACAGAGACAGTGACGGCGAGAGAGACAGAGATAGAGACAGCGACAGAGACAGAGACAGGGACGGAGACAGAGACAGAGACCGAGATAGAGACAGAGACAGAGACAGAGGCAGAGGCAGAGGCAGAGGCAGAGGCAGAGACTGCGACAGAGACAGTGACGGCGAGAGAGACAGAAACAGAGACAGAAGCAGAGACAGACATAGAGACAGAGACAGAGGCAGGGACAGGGGCAGAGACAGAGACAGAGGCAGAGACTGCGACAGAGACAGAGACACGGAGAGAGACAGAGATAGTGACAGAGACAGAGACAGAGACAGAGACAGAGACAGCGAGAGAGACAGAGACAGAGACAGAGACAGAGACAGAGACAGAGAAGGAGACAGAGACAGACATAGAGACAGAGACAAAGGGCAGGGACAGAGGCAGAGACAGAGACAGATACAGAGACAGAGACTGAGACAGAGACAGAGACAGAGACAGAGACAGAGACAGAGACAGAGACAGAGACAGAGACAGAGACAGAGACAGAGACAGAGACAGAGACAGAGACTCCGACAGAGACAGAGACAGCGAGAGAGACAGAGATAGAGACAGAGACAGAGACAGAGACAGAGACAGAGACAGGGACAGAGACAGAGACAGAGACAGAGACAGAAACAGAGACAGAAACAGAGACAGACATAGAGACAGAGACAGTGGCAGGGACAGAGGCAGAGACAGAGACAGAGACAGAGACAGAGACAGCGACAGCGACAGAGTCAGGGACAGAGAGAGAGACAGAGATAGAGACAGATACAGAGACAGAGACAGAGACAGAGACAGAGACAGATACAGAGACAGAGACAGAGACAGAGACAGAGACAGAGACAGAGACAGAGACAGAGACAGAGACAGAGACAGAGACAGAGACAGAGACAGAGACAGATACAGAGACAGAGACAGAGACAGAGACAGAGACGGAGACAGAGACAGAGACAGAGACAGAGACAGCGACAGCGACAGAGACAGGGACAGAGAGAGAGACAGAGACAGAGACTGAGACAGAGACAGAGACAGAGATAGCGAGAGAGACAGAGATAGAGACATCGACAGAGATTGAGACAGAGACAGAGACAGACAGAGACAGAGACAGAGACAGAGACAGAGACAGAGACAGAGACAGAGACAGAGACAGAGACAGAGACAGAGACAGAGACAGAGACAGAGACGGTGTGAGAGACAGAGATAGAGACAGAGACAGAGACAGAGACAGAGACAGAGAGGTCGAGAGAGACAGAGATAGAGACGGAGACACAGACAGAGACAGAGGCAGAGGCAGAGACTGCGACAGAGACAGTGACGGCGAGAGAGACAGAGATAGAGACAGAGACAGAGACAGAGGCAGAGGCAGAGGCAGAGGCAGAGACTGCGGCAGAGACAGTGACGGCGAGAGAGACAGAAACAGAGACAGAAACAGAGACAGACATAGAGACAGAGACAGATGCAGGGACAGGGGCAGAGACAGAGACAGAGACAGAGACTGCGACAGAGACAGAGACAGCGAGAGAGACAGAGACAGCGAGAGGGACAGAGATAGAGACAGAGACAGAGACAGAGACAGAGACACGGACAGAGACAGAGACAGAGACAGAAACAGAGACAGAAACAGAGACAGACATAGAGACAGAGACAGTGGCAGGGACAGAGGCAGAGACAGAGACAGAGACAGAGACAGAGACAGAGACAGAGACAGAGACAGCGACAGCGACAGAGTCAGGGACAGAGAGAGAGACAGAGATAGAGACAGAGACAGAGACAGAGACAGAGACAGAGACAGAGACAGAGACAGAGACAGAGGCAGATACAGATACAGAGACAGAGACAGAGACAGAGACAGAGACAGAGACAGAGACAGAGACAGAGACAGAGACAGATACAGAGACAGAGACAGATACAGAGACAGAGACAGAGACGGAGACAGAGACAGAGACAGAGACAGAGACAGCGACAGCGACAGAGACAGGGACAGAGAGAGAGACAGAGACAGAGACTGAGACAGAGACAGAGACAGAGATAGCGAGAGAGACAGAGATAGAGACAGAGACAGAGATTGAGACAGAGACAGAGACAGACAGAGACAGAGACAGAGACAGAGACAGAGACAGAGACAGAGACAGAGACAGAGACAGAGACAGAGACAGAGACAGAGACAGAGACAGAGACAGAGACGGCGTGAGAGACAGAGATAGAGACAGAGGCAGAGACAGAGACAGAGACAGTGAGGTCGAGAGAGACAGAGATAGAGACGGAGACAGAGACAGAGACAGAGGCAGAGGCAGAGACTGCGACAGAGACAGTGACGGCGAGAGAGACAGAGATAGAGACAGAGACAGAGATAGAGACAGAGACAGAGACAGAGGCAGAGGCAGAGGCAGAGGCAGAGACTGCGGCAGAGACAGTGACGGCGAGAGAGACAGAAACAGAGACAGAAACAGAGACAGACATAGAGACAGAGACAGAGGCAGGGACAGGGGCAGAGACAGAGACAGAGACAGAGACTGCGACAGAGACAGAGACAGCGAGAGAGACAGAGATAGAGACAGAGATAGAGACAGAGACAGAGACAGAGACAGAGACAGAGACAGAGACAGAGACAGAGACAGAGACAGATACAGAGACAGAGACAGAGACAGAGACAGAGACAGAGACAGAGACAGAGACAGAGACAGAGACAGAGACAGAGACAGATACAGAGACAGAGACAGATACAGAGACAGAGACAGAGACGGAGGCAGAGACAGAGACAGAGACAGAGACAGCGACAGCGACAGAGACAGGGACAGAGAGAGAGACAGAGACAGAGACAGAGACAGAGACAGAGACAGAGACAGAGACAGAGACAGATACAGAGACAGAGACAGAGACAGAGACAGAGACAGAGACAGAGACAGAGACAGAGACACAGACAGAGACAGAGACAGAGACAGAGACAGAGACAGAGACAGAGACAGAGACAGAGACAGAGGCAGAGACAGAGACAGAGACAGAGACAGAGACAGAGAAAGAGACAGAGACAGAGACAGAGACAGCGACAGAGACAGAGACATAGACAGAGACAGAGCCAGAGGTGGAAGCAGAGACAGAGACAGCGAGAGAGATAGAGATAGAGGCAGAGACAGAGACAGAGACAGAGATAGAGGCAGCGGCAGAGGCAGAGACTGCGACAGAGACAGTGACGGCGAGAGAGACAGAGATAGAGACAGCGACAGAGACAGAGACAGGGACGGAGACAGAGACAGAGACCGAGATAGAGACAGAGGCAGAGACAGAGGCAGAGGCAGAGGCAGAGGCAGAGGCAGAGACTGCGACAGAGACAGTGACGGCGAGAGAGACAGAAACAGAGACAGAAGCAGAGACAGACATAGAGACAGAGACAGAGGCAGGGACAGGGGCAGAGACGGAGACAGAGACAGAGACTGCGACAGAGACAGAGACAGCGAGAGAGACAGAGATAGAGACAGAGACAGAGACAGAGACAGAGACAGAGACAGGGACAGAGACAGAGACAGAGCCAGAAACAGAGACAGAAACAGAGACAGACATAGAGACAGAGACAGTGGCAGGGACAGAGGCAGAGACAGAGACAGAGACAGAGACAGAGACAGAGACAGAGACAGCGACAGCGACAGAGTCAGGGACAGAGAGAGAGACAGAGATAGAGACAGAGACAGAGACAGAGACAGAGACAGAGACAGAGACAGAGACAGAGACAGAGACAGAGACAGAGACAGAGACAGAGACAGAGACAGAGACAGAGACAGAGACAGAGACAGAAACAGAGACAGAAACAGAGACAGACATAGAGACAGAGACAGTGGCAGGGACAGAGGCAGAGACAGAGACAGAGACAGAGACAGAGACAGAGACAGCGACAGCGACAGAGACAGAGACAGAGACAGAGACAGAGACAGAGACAGAGACAGAGACAGAGACAGATGCAGAGACAGAGACAGATACAGAGACAGAGACAGAGACGGAGACAGAGACAGAGACAGAGACAGAGACAGAGACAGCGACAGCGACAGAGACAGGGACAGAGAGAGAGACAGAGACAGAGACAGAGACAGAGATAGCGAGAGAGACAGAGATAGAGACAGAGACAGAGATTGAGACAGAGACAGAGACAGACAGAGACAGAGACAGAGACAGAGACAGAGACAGAGACAGAGACAGAGACAGAGACAGAGACAGAGACAGAGACAGAGACGGCGTGAGAGACAGAGATAGAGACAGAGGCAGAGACAGAGACAGAGACAGTGAGGTCGAGAGAGACAGAGATAGAGACGGAGACAGAGACAGAGACAGAGGCAGAGGCAGAGACTGCGACAGAGACAGTGACGTCGAGAGAGACAGAGATAGAGACAGAGACAGAGATAGAGACAGAGACAGAGACAGAGGCAGAGACAGAGACAGAGACAGAGACAGAGACAGAGACAGAGACAGAGACAGAGACAGAGACAGAGACAGAGACAGAGACAGAGACAGAGACAGAGACAGAGACAGAGACAGAGACAGAGACAGAGACAGAGACAGAGACAGAGACAGAGACAGAGACAGAGACAGAGACAGAGACAGAGACAGAGACAGAGACAGAGACAGAGACAGAGACAGAGACAGAGACAGAGACAGAGACAGAGACAGAGACAGAGACAGAGACAGAGACAGAGACAGAGACAGAGACAGAGACAGAGACAGAGACAGAGACAGAGACAGAGACAGAGACAGAGACAGAGACAGAGACAGAGACAGAGACAGAGACAGAGACAGAGACAGAGACAGAGACAGCGACAGAGACAGAGACATAGACAGAGACAGAGCCAGAGGTGGAAGCAGAGACAGAGACAGCGAGAGAGATAGAGATAGAGGCAGAGACAGAGACAGAGACAGAGATAGAGGCAGCGGCAGAGGCAGAGACTGCGACAGAGACAGTGACGGCGAGAGAGACAGAAACAGAGACAGAAGCAGAGACAGACATAGAGACAGAGACAGAGGCAGGGACAGGGGCAGAGACAGAGACAGAGACAGAGACTGCGACAGAGACAGAGACAGCGAGAGAGACAGGGACAGAGACTGAGACAGAGACAGAGACAGAGATAGCGAGAGAGACAGAGATAGAGACAGAGACAGAGGCAGAGACAGAGGCAGGGACAGAGGCAGACACAGAGACAGAGACAGAGACATGGACAGGGACAGAGGCAGTGGTAAAAGCAGAGACAGAGACAGCGAGAGAGATAGAGATAGAGGCAGAGACAGAGACAGAGTCAGAGATAGAGGCAGCGGCAGAGGCAGGGACTGCGACAGAGACAGTGACGGCGAGAGAGACAGAGATAGAGACAGCGACAGAGACCGAGACAGGGACGGAGACAGAGACAGAAACCGAGATAGAGACAGAGACAGAGACAGAGGTAGACGCAGAGGCAAAGGCAGAGGCAGAGACTGCGACAGAGACAGTGACGGCGAGAGAGACAGAAACAGAGACAGAAACAGAGGCAGACATAGAGACAGAGACAGCGGCAGGGACAGAGGCAGAGACAGAGACAGAGACAGAGACTGCGACAGAGACAGAGACCGCGAGAGAGACAGATATAGAGACAGCGACAGAGACAGAGACAGAGACAGCGAGAGAGACAGAGATAGAGACAGAGACAGGGACAGAGACAGAGACAGAGACAGAGACTGCGACAGAGACAGAGACCATGAGAGAGACAGAGATAGAGACAGAGACAGAGACAGAGACTGAGACAGCGAGAGAGACAGAGACAGAGACAGAGGCAGAGACAGAGACAGAGACAGAGACGGAGGCAGAGACAAAGACAGAGTCAGAGACAGAGACAGAGGCAGAGGCAGAGAGGTCGAGAGAGACAGAGATAGAGACGGAGACAGAGACAGAGACAGAGACGGCGAGAGAGACAGAGACAGAGACAGAGACAGATACAGAGACAGAGACAGAGGCAGAGGCAGCGGCAGAGACTGCGACAGAGACAGTGACGGCGAGAGAGACAGAGATAGAGACAGAGACAGAGACAGAGACAGAGAAGGAGACAGAGACAGAGAAGGAGACAGAGACAGAGACAGCGACAGAGACAGAGACAGCGACAGCGACAGGGACAGGGCCAGAGAGAGAGACAGAGACAGAGACTGAGACAGAGACAGAGACAGAGATAGCGAGAGAGACAGAGATAGAGACAGAGACAGAGATTGAGACAGAGACAGAGACAGACAGAGACAGAGACAGAGACAGAGACAGAGACAGAGACAGAGACAGAGACAGAGACAGAGACAGAGACAGAGACAGAGACAGAGACAGAGACAGAGACAGAGACAGAGACAGAGACAGAGACAGTTACACAGACAGAGACAGAGACAGACACAGATACAGAGGCAGAGACAGAGACAGAAGCAGAGACAGAGACAGAGACAGAGACGGAGGCAGAGACAGAGACAGAGACAGAGACAGAGACAGAGACAGAGGCAGAGGCAGAGAGGTCGAGAGAGACAGAGATAGAGACGGAGACAGAGACAGAGACAGAGACAGAGACAGCGGCAGAGGCAGAGAGGTCGAGAGAGACAGAGATAGAGACGGAGACAGAGACAGAGACAGAGACGGCGAGAGAGACAGAGACAGAGACAGAGACAGATACAGAGACAGAGACAGAGACAGAGGCAGGGACAGAGGCAGAGACAGAGACAGAGACAGAGACAGCGACAGAGACAGAGACCGCGAGAGAGACAGCGATAGAGACAGAGACAGAGACAGAGACAGCGAGAGAGACAGAGATAGAGACAGAGACAGAGACAGAGACAGAGACAGAGACAGAGACTGCGACAGAGACAGAGACCGCGAGAGAGACAGAGATAGAGACAGAGACAGAGACAGAGACTGAGACAGCGAGAGAGACAGAGACAGAGACAGAGACAGAGACAGAGACAGAGACAGAGACAAAGACAGAGGCAGAGAGAGAGACGTCGAGAGAGACAGAGATAGAGACAGAGACAGAGACAGAGACAGAGATAGAGACAGAGACAGAGACAGACACAGATACAGAGACAGAGACAGAGACAGAAGCAGAGACAGAGACAGAGACAGAGACGAAGGCAGAGACAGAGACAGAGACAGAGACAGAGACAGAGACAGAGACAGAGACTCAGACAGCGAGAGAGACAGAGACAGAGACAGAGACAGAGACAGAGACAGAGACAAAGACAGAGATAGAGACAGAGACAGAGACAGAGACAGAGATAGAGACAGAGCCAGAGACAGACACAGATACAGAGACAGAGACAGAGACAGAAGCAGAGACAGAGACAGAGACAGAGACGGAGGCAGAGACAGAGACAGAGACAGAGACAGAGACAGAGACAGAGACAGAGACAGAGACAGAGACAGATACAGATACAGAGACAGAGACAGATACAGAGACAGAGACAGATACAGAGACAGATACAGAGACAGAGACAGATACAGAGACAGAGACAGAGACAGAGACAGAGGCAGAGGCAGAGGCAGAGACTGCGACAGAGACAGTGACGGCGAGAGAGACAGAGATAGAGACAGAGACAGAGACAGAGACAGAGACAGAGACAGAGACGGAGACAGAGACAGAGACAGAGACAGAGACAGAGACAGCGACAGCGACAGAGACAGGGACAGAGAGAGAGACAGAGACAGAGACTGAGACAGAGACAGAGACAGAGATAGCGAGAGAGACAGAGATAGAGACAGAGACAGAGTTTGATACAGAGACAGAGACAGACAGAGACAGAGACAGAGATAGAGGCAGCGGCAGAGGCAGAGACTGCGACAGAGACAGTGACGGCGAGAGAGACAGAGATAGAGACAGCGACAGAGACATAGACAGGGACGGAGACAGAGACAGAGACCGAGATAGAGACAGAGACAGAGACAGAGGCAGAGGCAGAGGCAGAGGCAGAGGCAGAGACTGCGACAGAGACAGTGACGGCGAGAGAGACAGAAACAGAGACAGAAGCAGAGACAGACATAGAGACAGAGACAGATGCAGGGACAGGGGCAGAGACAGAGACAGAGACAGAGACTGCGACAGAGACAGAGACAGCGAGAGAGACAGGGACAGCGAGAGAGACAGAGATAGAGACAGAGACAGAGACAGAGACAGAGACAGGGACAGAGACAGAGACAGAGACAGAAACAGAGACAGAAACAGAGACAGACATAGAGACAGAGACAGTGGCAGGGACAGAGGCAGAGACAGAGACAGAGACAGAGACAGAGACAGAGACAGCGACAGCGACAGAGTCAGGGACAGAGAGAGAGACAGAGATAGAGACAGAGACAGAGACAGAGACAGAGACAGAGACAGAGACAGAGACAGCGACAGCGACAGAGACAGGGACAGAGAGAGAGACAGAGACAGAGACTGAGACAGAGACAGAGACAGAGATAGCGAGAGAGACAGAGATAGAGACAGAGACAGAGATTGAGACAGAGACAGAGACAGACAGAGACAGAGACAGAGACAGAGACAGAGACAGAGACAGAGACAGAGACAGAGACAGAGACAGAGACAGAGACAGAGACAGAGACAGAGACAGAGACAGAGACAGAGACAGAGACAGAGACAGAGACAGAGACAGAGACAGAGACAGCGACAGAGACAGAGACATAGACAGAGACGGAGCCAGAGGTGGAAGCAGAGACAGAGACAGCGAGAGAGATAGAGATAGAGGCAGAGACAGAGACAGAGACAGAGATAGAGGCAGCGGCAGAGGCAGAGACTGCGACAGAGACAGTGACGGCGAGAGAGACCGAGATAGAGACAGCGACAGAGACAGAGACAGGGACGGAGACAGAGACAGAGACCGAGATAGAGACAGAGACAGAGACAGAGGCAGAGGCAGAGGCAGAGGCAGAGACTGCGACAGAGACAGTGACGGCGAGAGAGACAGAAACAGAGACAGAAGCAGAGACAGACATAGAGACAGAGACAGAGGCAGGGACAGGGGCAGAGACGGAGACAGAGACAGAGACTGCGACAGAGACAGAGACAGACAGAGACAGAGACAGAGACAGAGACAGAGACAGAGACAGAGACAGAGACAGAGACAGAGACAGAGACAGAGACAGAGACAGAGACGGCGTGAGAGACAGAGATAGAGACAGAGGCAGAGACAGAGACAGAGACAGTGAGGTCGAGAGAGACAGAGATAGAGACGGAGACAGAGACAGAGACAGAGGCAGAGGCAGAGACTGCGACAGAGACAGTGACGTCGAGAGAGACAGAGATAGAGACAGAGACAGAGATAGAGACAGAGACAGAGACAGAGGCAGAGACAGAGACAGAGACAGAGACAGAGACAGAGACAGAGACAGAGACAGAGACAGAGACAGAGACAGAGACAGAGACAGAGACAGAGACAGAGACAGAGACAGAGACAGAGACAGAGACAGAGACAGAGACAGAGACAGAGACAGAGACAGAGACAGAGACAGAGACAGAGACAGAGACAGAGACAGAGACAGAGACAGAGACAGAGACAGAGACAGAGACAGAGACAGAGACAGAGACAGAGACAGAGACAGAGACAGAGACAGAGACAGAGACAGAGACAGAGACAGAGACAGAGACAGAGACAGAGACAGAGACAGAGACAGAGACAGAGACAGAGACAGAGACAGAGACAGAGACAGAGACAGAGACAGAGACAGAGACAGAGACAGAGACAGAGACAGAGACAGAGACAGAGACAGAGACAGAGACAGAGACAGCGACAGAGACAGAGACATAGACAGAGACAGAGCCAGAGGTGGAAGCAGAGACAGAGACAGCGAGAGAGATAGAGATAGAGGCAGAGACAGAGACAGAGACAGAGATAGAGGCAGCGGCAGAGGCAGAGACTGCGACAGAGACAGTGACGGCGAGAGAGACAGAAACAGAGACAGAAGCAGAGACAGACATAGAGACAGAGACAGAGGCAGGGACAGGGGCAGGGACTGCGACAGAGACAGTGACGGCGAGAGAGACAGAGATAGAGACAGCGACAGAGACAGAGACAGGGACGGAGACAGAGACAGAAACCGAGATAGAGACAGAGACAGAGACAGAGGTAGACGCAGAGGCAAAGGCAGAGGCAGAGACTGCGACAGAGACAGTGACGGCGAGAGAGACAGAAACAGAGACAGAAACAGAGGCAGACATAGAGACAGAGACAGCGGCAGGGACAGAGGCAGAGACAGAGACAGAGACAGAGACTGCGACAGAGACAGAGACCGCGAGAGAGACAGATATAGAGACAGCGACAGAGACAGAGACAGAGACAGCGAGAGAGACAGAGATAGAGACAGAGACAGGGACAGAGACAGAGACAGAGACAGAGACTGCGACAGAGACAGAGACCATGAGAGAGACAGAGATAGAGACAGAGACAGAGACAGAGACTGAGACAGCGAGAGAGACAGAGACAGAGACAGAGGCAGAGACAGAGACAGAGACAGAGACGGAGGCAGAGACAAAGACAGAGTCAGAGACAGAGACAGAGGCAGAGGCAGAGAGGTCGAGAGAGACAGAGATAGAGACGGAGACAGAGACAGAGACAGAGACGGCGAGAGAGACAGAGACAGAGACAGAGACAGATACAGAGACAGAGACAGAGGCAGAGGCAGCGGCAGAGACTGCGACAGAGACAGTGACGGCGAGAGAGACAGAGATAGAGACAGAGACAGAGACAGAGACAGAGAAGGAGACAGAGACAGAGAAGGAGACAGAGACAGAGACAGCGACAGAGACAGAGACAGCGACAGCGACAGGGACAGGGCCAGAGAGAGAGACAGAGACAGAGACTGAGACAGAGACAGAGACAGAGATAGCGAGAGAGACAGAGATAGAGACAGAGACAGAGATTGAGACAGAGACAGAGACAGACAGAGACAGAGACAGAGACAGAGACAGAGACAGAGACAGAGACAGAGACAGAGACAGAGACAGAGACAGAGACAGAGACAGAGACAGAGACAGAGACAGAGACAGAGACAGAGACAGAGACAGTTACACAGACAGAGACAGAGACAGACACAGATACAGAGGCAGAGACAGAGACAGAAGCAGAGACAGAGACAGAGACAGAGACGGAGGCAGAGACAGAGACAGAGACAGAGACAGAGACAGAGACAGAGGCAGAGGCAGAGAGGTCGAGAGAGACAGAGATAGAGACGGAGACAGAGACAGAGACAGAGACAGAGACAGCGGCAGAGGCAGAGAGGTCGAGAGAGACAGAGATAGAGACGGAGACAGAGACAGAGACAGAGACGGCGAGAGAGACAGAGACAGAGACAGAGACAGATACAGAGACAGAGACAGAGACAGAGGCAGGGACAGAGGCAGAGACAGAGACAGAGACAGAGACAGCGACAGAGACAGAGACCGCGAGAGAGACAGCGATAGAGACAGAGACAGAGACAGAGACAGCGAGAGAGACAGAGATAGAGACAGAGACAGAGACAGAGACAGAGACAGAGACAGAGACTGCGACAGAGACAGAGACCGCGAGAGAGACAGAGATAGAGACAGAGACAGAGACAGAGACTGAGACAGCGAGAGAGACAGAGACAGAGACAGAGACAGAGACAGAGACAGAGACAGAGACAGAGACAAAGACAGAGGCAGAGAGAGAGACGTCGAGAGAGACAGAGATAGAGACAGAGACAGAGACAGAGACAGAGATAGAGACAGAGACAGAGACAGACACAGATACAGAGACAGAGACAGAGACAGAAGCAGAGACAGAGACAGAGACAGAGACGAAGGCAGAGACAGAGACAGAGACAGAGACAGAGACAGAGACAGAGACAGAGACTCAGACAGCGAGAGAGACAGAGACAGAGACAGAGACAGAGACAGAGACAGAGACAAAGACAGAGATAGAGACAGAGACAGAGACAGAGACAGAGATAGAGACAGAGCCAGAGACAGACACAGATACAGAGACAGAGACAGAGACAGAAGCAGAGACAGAGACAGAGACAGAGACGGAGGCAGAGACAGAGACAGAGACAGAGACAGAGACAGAGACAGAGACAGAGACAGAGACAGAGACAGAGACAGATACAGATACAGAGACAGAGACAGATACAGAGACAGAGACAGATACAGAGACAGATACAGAGACAGAGACAGATACAGAGACAGAGACAGAGACAGAGACAGAGGCAGAGGCAGAGGCAGAGACTGCGACAGAGACAGTGACGGCGAGAGAGACAGAGATAGAGACAGAGACAGAGACAGAGACAGAGACAGAGACAGAGACGGAGACAGAGACAGAGACAGAGACAGAGACAGAGACAGCGACAGCGACAGAGACAGGGACAGAGAGAGAGACAGAGACAGAGACTGAGACAGAGACAGAGACAGAGATAGCGAGAGAGACAGAGATAGAGACAGAGACAGAGTTTGATACAGAGACAGAGACAGACAGAGACAGAGACAGAGATAGAGGCAGCGGCAGAGGCAGAGACTGCGACAGAGACAGTGACGGCGAGAGAGACAGAGATAGAGACAGCGACAGAGACATAGACAGGGACGGAGACAGAGACAGAGACCGAGATAGAGACAGAGACAGAGACAGAGGCAGAGGCAGAGGCAGAGGCAGAGGCAGAGACTGCGACAGAGACAGTGACGGCGAGAGAGACAGAAACAGAGACAGAAGCAGAGACAGACATAGAGACAGAGACAGATGCAGGGACAGGGGCAGAGACAGAGACAGAGACAGAGACTGCGACAGAGACAGAGACAGCGAGAGAGACAGGGACAGCGAGAGAGACAGAGATAGAGACAGAGACAGAGACAGAGACAGAGACAGGGACAGAGACAGAGACAGAGACAGAAACAGAGACAGAAACAGAGACAGACATAGAGACAGAGACAGTGGCAGGGACAGAGGCAGAGACAGAGACAGAGACAGAGACAGAGACAGAGACAGCGACAGCGACAGAGTCAGGGACAGAGAGAGAGACAGAGATAGAGACAGAGACAGAGACAGAGACAGAGACAGAGACAGAGACAGAGACAGCGACAGCGACAGAGACAGGGACAGAGAGAGAGACAGAGACAGAGACTGAGACAGAGACAGAGACAGAGATAGCGAGAGAGACAGAGATAGAGACAGAGACAGAGATTGAGGCAGAGACAGAGACAGACAGAGACAGAGACAGAGACAGAGACGGAGACAGAGACAGAGACAGAGACAGAGACAGAGACAGAGACAGAGACAGAGACAGAGACAGAGACAGAGACAGAGACAGAGACAGAGACAGAGACAGAGACAGAGACAGAGACAGAGACAGAGACAGCGACAGAGACAGAGACATAGACAGAGACGGAGCCAGAGGTGGAAGCAGAGACAGAGACAGCGAGAGAGATAGAGATAGAGGCAGAGACAGAGACAGAGACAGAGATAGAGGCAGCGGCAGAGGCAGAGACTGCGACAGAGACAGTGACGGCGAGAGAGACCGAGATAGAGACAGCGACAGAGACAGAGACAGGGACGGAGACAGAGACAGAGACCGAGATAGAGACAGAGACAGAGACAGAGGCAGAGGCAGAGGCAGAGGCAGAGACTGCGACAGAGACAGTGACGGCGAGAGAGACAGAAACAGAGACAGAAGCAGAGACAGACATAGAGACAGAGACAGAGGCAGGGACAGGGGCAGAGACGGAGACAGAGACAGAGACTGCGACAGAGACAGAGACAGCGAGAGAGACAGAGATAGAGACAGAGACAGAGACAGAGACAGAGACAGAGACAGAGACAGAGAGAGAGACAGAGACAGAGACAGAGACAGAGACAGAGACAGAGAAAGAGACAGAGACAGACATAGAGACTGAGACAAAGGGCAGGGACAGAGGCAGAGACAGAGACAGATACAGAGACAGAGACTGAGACAGAGACAGAGACAGAGACAGAGACAGAGACAGAGACAGAGACAGAGACTCCGACAGAGACAGAGACAGCGAGAGAGACAGAGATAGAGACAGAGACAGAGACAGAGACAGAGACAGGGACAGAGACAGAGACAGAGACAGAAACAGAGACAGAAACAGAGACAGACATAGAGACAGAGACAGTGGCAGGGACAGAGGCAGAGGCAGAGACAGAGACAGAGACAGAGACAGAGACAGAGACAGAGACAGAGACAGAGATAGAGACATCGACAGAGATTGAGACAGAGACAGAGACAGACAGAGACAGAGACAGAGACAGAGACAGAGACAGAGACAGAGACAGAGACAGAGACAGAGACAGAGACAGAGACAGAGACAGAGACAGAGACAGAGACAGAGACAGAGACAGAGACAGAGACAGAGACAGAGACGGTGTGAGAGACAGAGATAGAGACAGAGACAGAGACAGAGACAGAGACAGAGAGGTCGAGAGAGACAGAGATAGAGACGGAGACAGAGACAGAGACAGAGGCAGAGGCAGAGACTGCGACAGAGACAGTGACGGCGAGAGAGACAGAGATAGAGACAGAGACAGAGACAGAGGCAGAGGCAGAGGCAGAGGCAGAGACTGCGGCAGAGACAGTGACGGCGAGAGAGACAGAAACAGAGACAGAAACAGAGACAGACATAGAGACAGAGACAGATGCAGGGACAGGGGCAGAGACAGAGACAGAGACAGAGACAGAGACAGAGACAGAGACAGAGACAGAGACGGAGACAGAGACAGAGACAGAGACAGAGACAGAGACAGCGACAGCGACAGAGACAGGGACAGAGAGAGAGACAGAGACAGAGACTGAGACAGAGACAGAGACAGAGACAGAGATAGCGAGAGAGACAGAGATAGAGACAGAGACAGAGTTTGATACAGAGACAGAGACAGACAGAGACAGAGACAGAGATAGAGGCAGCGGCAGAGGCAGAGACTGCGACAGAGACAGTGACGGCGAGAGAGACAGAGATAGAGACAGCGACAGAGACAGAGACAGGGACGGAGACAGAGACAGAGACCGAGATAGAGACAGAGACAGAGACAGAGACAGAGGCAGAGGCAGAGGCAGAGGCAGAGGCAGAGGCAGAGGCAGAGACTGCGACAGAGACAGTGACGGCGAGAGAGACAGAAACAGAGACAGAAGCAGAGACAGACATAGAGACAGAGACAGATGCAGGGACAGGGGCAGAGACAGAGACAGAGACAGAGACTGCGACAGAGACAGAGACAGCGAGAGAGACAGAGACAGCGAGAGAGACAGAGATAGAGACAGAGACAGAGACAGAGACAGAGACAGAGACAGGGACAGAGACAGAGACAGAGACAGAAACAGAGACAGAAACAGAGACAGACATAGAGACAGAGACAGTGGCAGGGACAGAGGCAGAGACAGAGACAGAGACAGAGAGAGAGACAGAGACAGCGACAGCGACAGAGTCAGGGACAGAGAGAGAGACAGAGATAGAGACAGAGACAGAGACAGAGACAGAGACAGAGACAGAGACAGAGACAGCGACAGCGACAGAGACAGGGACAGAGAGAGAGACAGAGACAGACACAGAGACAGAGACAGAGACAGAGACAGAGACAGAGACAGAGACAGAGACAGAGACAGAGACAGAGACAGAGACAGAGACAGAGACAGAGACAGAGACAGAGACAGAGACAGAGACAGAGACAGAGACAGCGACAGAGACAGAGACATAGACAGAGACAGAGCCAGAGGTGGAAGCAGAGACAGAGACAGCGAGAGAGATAGAGATAGAGGCAGAGACAGAGACAGAGACAGAGATAGAGGCAGCGGCAGAGGCAGAGACTGCGACAGAGACAGTGACGGCGAGAGAGACAGAGATAGAGACAGCGACAGAGACAGAGACAGGGACGGAGACAGAGACAGAGACCGAGATAGAGACAGAGACAGAGGCAGAGGCAGAGGCAGAGGCAGAGACTGCGACAGAGACAGTGACGGCGAGAGAGACAGAAACAGAGACAGAAGCAGAGACAGACATAGAGACAGAGACAGAGGCAGGGACAGGGGCAGAGACGGAGACAGAGACAGAGACTGCGACAGAGACAGAGACAGCGAGAGAGACAGAGATAGAGACAGAGACAGAGACAGAGACAGAGACAGAGACAGAGACAGAGAGAGAGACAGAGACAGAGACAGAGACAGAGACAGAGACAGAGACAGAGAAAGAGACAGAGACAGACATAGAGACTGAGACAAAGGGCAGGGACAGAGGCAGAGACAGAGACAGATACAGAGACAGAGACTGAGACAGAGACAGAGACAGAGACAGAGACAGAGACAGAGACAGAGACAGAGACTCCGACAGAGACAGAGACAGCGAGAGAGACAGAGATAGAGACAGAGACAGAGACAGAGACAGGGACAGAGACAGAGACAGAGACAGAAACAGAGACAGAAACAGAGACAGACATAGAGACAGAGACAGTGGCAGGGACAGAGGCAGAGGCAGAGACAGAGACAGAGACAGAGACAGAGACAGAGACAGAGACAGAGACAGCGACAGAGTCAGGGACAGAGAGAGAGACAGAGATAGAGACAGAGACAGAGACAGTGACAGAGACAGAGACAGAGACAGAGACAGAGACAGAGACAGAGACAGAGACAGAGACAGAGACAGAGACAGAGACAGAGACAGAGACAGAGACAGAGACAGAGACAGAGACAGAGACAGAGACAGATACAGAGACAGAGACAGAGACAGAGACAGAGACGGAGACAGAGACAGAGACAGAGACAGAGACAGCGACAGCGACAGAGACAGGGACAGAGAGAGAGACAGAGACAGAGACTGAGACAGAGACAGAGACAGAGATAGCGAGAGAGACAGAGATAGAGACATCGACAGAGATTGAGACAGAGACAGAGACAGACAGAGACAGAGACAGAGACAGAGACAGAGACAGAGACAGAGACAGAGACAGAGACAGAGACAGAGACAGAGACAGAGACAGAGACAGAGACAGAGACAGAGACAGAGACAGAGACAGAGACAGAGACAGAGACAGAGACAGAGACGGTGTGAGAGACAGAGATAGAGACAGAGACAGAGACAGAGACAGAGAGGTCGAGAGAGACAGAGATAGAGACGGAGACAGAGACAGAGACAGAGGCAGAGGCAGAGACTGCGACAGAGACAGTGACGGCGAGAGAGACAGAGATAGAGACAGAGACAGAGACAGAGGCAGAGGCAGAGACAGAAGCAGAGACAGAGACAGAGACAGAGACGGAGGCAGAGACAGAGACAGAGACAGAGACAGAGACAGAGACAGAGGCAGAGGCAGAGAGGTCGAGAGAGACAGAGATAGAGACGGAGACAGAGACAGAGACAGAGACAGAGACAGCGGCAGAGGCAGAGAGGTCGAGAGAGACAGAGATAGAGACGGAGACAGAGACAGAGACAGAGACGGCGAGAGAGACAGAGACAGAGACAGAGACAGATACAGAGACAGAGACAGAGACAGAGGCAGGGACAGAGGCAGAGACAGAGACAGAGACAGAGACAGCGACAGAGACAGAGACCGCGAGAGAGACAGCGATAGAGACAGAGACAGAGACAGAGACAGCGAGAGAGACAGAGATAGAGACAGAGACAGAGACAGAGACAGAGACAGAGACAGAGACTGCGACAGAGACAGAGACCGCGAGAGAGACAGAGATAGAGACAGAGACAGAGACAGAGACTGAGACAGCGAGAGAGACAGAGACAGAGACAGAGACAGAGACAGAGACAGAGACAGAGACAAAGACAGAGGCAGAGAGAGAGACGTCGAGAGAGACAGAGATAGAGACAGAGACAGAGACAGAGACAGAGATAGAGACAGAGACAGAGACAGACACAGATACAGAGACAGAGACAGAGACAGAAGCAGAGACAGAGACAGAGACAGAGACGAAGGCAGAGACAGAGACAGAGACAGAGACAGAGACAGAGACAGAGACAGAGACAGAGACAGAGACAGAGACAGAGACAGAGACAGAGACAGAGACAGAGACAGAGACAGAGACAGAGACAGAGACAGAGACAGAGACAGAGACAGAGACAGAGACAGAGACAGAGACAGAGACAGAGACAGAGACAGAGACAGAGACAGAGACAGAGACAGAGACAGAGACAGAGACAGAGACAGAGACAGAGACAGAGACAGAGACAGAGACAGAGACAGAGACAGAGACAGAGACAGAGACAGAGACAGAGACAGAGACAGAGACAGAGACAGAGACAGAGACAGAGACAGCGACAGAGACAGAGACATAGACAGAGACAGAGCCAGAGGTGGAAGCAGAGACAGAGACAGAGACAGAGACAGAGAAGGAGACAGAGACAGAGAAGGAGACAGAGACAGAGACAGCGACAGAGACAGAGACAGCGACAGCGACAGGGACAGGGCCAGAGAGAGAGACAGAGACAGAGACTGAGACAGAGACAGAGACAGAGATAGCGAGAGAGACAGAGATAGAGACAGAGACAGAGATTGAGACAGAGACAGAGACAGACAGAGACAGAGACAGAGACAGAGACAGAGACAGAGACAGAGACAGAGACAGAGACAGAGACAGAGACAGAGACAGAGACAGAGACAGAGACAGAGACAGAGACAGAGACAGAGACAGTTACACAGACAGAGACAGAGACAGACACAGATACAGAGGCAGAGACAGAGACAGAAGCAGAGACAGAGACAGAGACAGAGACGGAGGCAGAGACAGAGACAGAGACAGAGACAGAGACAGAGACAGAGGCAGAGGCAGAGAGGTCGAGAGAGACAGAGATAGAGACGGAGACAGAGACAGAGACAGAGACAGAGACAGCGGCAGAGGCAGAGAGGTCGAGAGAGACAGAGATAGAGACGGAGACAGAGACAGAGACAGAGACGGCGAGAGAGACAGAGACAGAGACAGAGACAGATACAGAGACAGAGACAGAGACAGAGGCAGGGACAGAGGCAGAGACAGAGACAGAGACAGAGACAGCGACAGAGACAGAGACCGCGAGAGAGACAGCGATAGAGACAGAGACAGAGACAGAGACAGCGAGAGAGACAGAGATAGAGACAGAGACAGAGACAGAGACAGAGACAGAGACAGAGACAGAGACTGCGACAGAGACAGAGACCGCGAGAGAGACAGAGATAGAGACAGAGACAGAGACAGAGACTGAGACAGCGAGAGAGACAGAGACAGAGACAGAGACAGAGACAGAGACAGAGACAGAGACAGAGACAAAGACAGAGGCAGAGAGAGAGACGTCGAGAGAGACAGAGATAGAGACAGAGACAGAGACAGAGACAGAGATAGAGACAGAGACAGAGACAGACACAGATACAGAGACAGAGACAGAGACAGAAGCAGAGACAGAGACAGAGACAGAGACGAAGGCAGAGACAGAGACAGAGACAGAGACAGAGACAGAGACAGAGACAGAGACTCAGACAGCGAGAGAGACAGAGACAGAGACAGAGACAGAGACAGAGACAGAGACAAAGACAGAGATAGAGACAGAGACAGAGACAGAGACAGAGATAGAGACAGAGCCAGAGACAGACACAGATACAGAGACAGAGACAGAGACAGAAGCAGAGACAGAGACAGAGACAGAGACGGAGGCAGAGACAGAGACAGAGACAGAGACAGAGACAGAGACAGAGACAGAGACAGAGACAGAGACAGAGACAGATACAGATACAGAGACAGAGACAGATACAGAGACAGAGACAGATACAGAGACAGATACAGAGACAGAGACAGATACAGAGACAGAGACAGAGACAGAGACAGAGGCAGAGGCAGAGGCAGAGACTGCGACAGAGACAGTGACGGCGAGAGAGACAGAGATAGAGACAGAGACAGAGACAGAGACAGAGACAGAGACAGAGACGGAGACAGAGACAGAGACAGAGACAGAGACAGAGACAGCGACAGCGACAGAGACAGGGACAGAGAGAGAGACAGAGACAGAGACTGAGACAGAGACAGAGACAGAGATAGCGAGAGAGACAGAGATAGAGACAGAGACAGAGTTTGATACAGAGACAGAGACAGACAGAGACAGAGACAGAGATAGAGGCAGCGGCAGAGGCAGAGACTGCGACAGAGACAGTGACGGCGAGAGAGACAGAGATAGAGACAGCGACAGAGACATAGACAGGGACGGAGACAGAGACAGAGACCGAGATAGAGACAGAGACAGAGACAGAGGCAGAGGCAGAGGCAGAGGCAGAGGCAGAGACTGCGACAGAGACAGTGACGGCGAGAGAGACAGAAACAGAGACAGAAGCAGAGACAGACATAGAGACAGAGACAGATGCAGGGACAGGGGCAGAGACAGAGACAGAGACAGAGACTGCGACAGAGACAGAGACAGCGAGAGAGACAGGGACAGCGAGAGAGACAGAGATAGAGACAGAGACAGAGACAGAGACAGAGACAGGGACAGAGACAGAGACAGAGACAGAAACAGAGACAGAAACAGAGACAGACATAGAGACAGAGACAGTGGCAGGGACAGAGGCAGAGACAGAGACAGAGACAGAGACAGAGACAGAGACAGCGACAGCGACAGAGTCAGGGACAGAGAGAGAGACAGAGATAGAGACAGAGACAGAGACAGAGACAGAGACAGAGACAGAGACAGAGACAGCGACAGCGACAGAGACAGGGACAGAGAGAGAGACAGAGACAGAGACTGAGACAGAGACAGAGACAGAGATAGCGAGAGAGACAGAGATAGAGACAGAGACAGAGATTGAGACAGAGACAGAGACAGACAGAGACAGAGACAGAGACAGAGACAGAGACAGAGACAGAGACAGAGACAGAGACAGAGACAGAGACAGAGACAGAGACAGAGACAGAGACAGAGACAGAGACAGAGACAGAGACAGAGACAGAGACAGAGACAGAGACAGAGACAGAGACAGCGACAGAGACAGAGACATAGACAGAGACGGAGCCAGAGGTGGAAGCAGAGACAGAGACAGCGAGAGAGATAGAGATAGAGGCAGAGACAGAGACAGAGACAGAGATAGAGGCAGCGGCAGAGGCAGAGACTGCGACAGAGACAGTGACGGCGAGAGAGACCGAGATAGAGACAGCGACAGAGACAGAGACAGGGACGGAGACAGAGACAGAGACCGAGATAGAGACAGAGACAGAGACAGAGGCAGAGGCAGAGGCAGAGGCAGAGACTGCGACAGAGACAGTGACGGCGAGAGAGACAGAAACAGAGACAGAAGCAGAGACAGACATAGAGACAGAGACAGAGGCAGGGACAGGGGCAGAGACGGAGACAGAGACAGAGACTGCGACAGAGACAGAGACAGCGAGAGAGACAGAGATAGAGACAGAGACAGAGACAGAGACAGAGACAGAGACAGAGACAGAGACAGAGAGAGAGACAGAGACAGAGACAGAGACAGAGACAGAGACAGAGAAAGAGACAGAGACAGACATAGAGACTGAGACAAAGGGCAGGGACAGAGGCAGAGACAGAGACAGATACAGAGACAGAGACTGAGACAGAGACAGAGACAGAGACAGAGACAGAGACAGAGACAGAGACAGAGACTCCGACAGAGACAGAGACAGCGAGAGAGACAGAGATAGAGACAGAGACAGAGACAGAGACAGAGACAGGGACAGAGACAGAGACAGAGACAGAAACAGAGACAGAAACAGAGACAGACATAGAGACAGAGACAGTGGCAGGGACAGAGGCAGAGGCAGAGACAGAGACAGAGACAGAGACAGAGACAGAGACAGAGACAGAGACAGAGACAGAGATAGAGACATCGACAGAGATTGAGACAGAGACAGAGACAGACAGAGACAGAGACAGAGACAGAGACAGAGACAGAGACAGAGACAGAGACAGAGACAGAGACAGAGACAGAGACAGAGACAGAGACAGAGACAGAGACAGAGACAGAGACAGAGACAGAGACAGAGACGGTGTGAGAGACAGAGATAGAGACAGAGACAGAGACAGAGACAGAGACAGAGAGGTCGAGAGAGACAGAGATAGAGACGGAGACAGAGACAGAGACAGAGGCAGAGGCAGAGACTGCGACAGAGACAGTGACGGCGAGAGAGACAGAGATAGAGACAGAGACAGAGACAGAGGCAGAGGCAGAGGCAGAGGCAGAGACTGCGGCAGAGACAGTGACGGCGAGAGAGACAGAAACAGAGACAGAAACAGAGACAGACATAGAGACAGAGACAGATGCAGGGACAGGGGCAGAGACAGAGACAGAGACAGAGACAGAGACAGAGACAGAGACAGAGACAGAGACGGAGACAGAGACAGAGACAGAGACAGAGACAGAGACAGCGACAGCGACAGAGACAGGGACAGAGAGAGAGACAGAGACAGAGACTGAGACAGAGACAGAGACAGAGATAGCGAGAGAGACAGAGATAGAGACAGAGACAGAGTTTGATACAGAGACAGAGACAGACAGAGACAGAGACAGAGATAGAGGCAGCGGCAGAGGCAGAGACTGCGACAGAGACAGTGACGGCGAGAGAGACAGAGATAGAGACAGCGACAGAGACAGAGACAGGGACGGAGACAGAGACAGAGACCGAGATAGAGACAGAGACAGAGACAGAGACAGAGGCAGAGGCAGAGGCAGAGGCAGAGGCAGAGGCAGAGGCAGAGACTGCGACAGAGACAGTGACGGCGAGAGAGACAGAAACAGAGACAGAAGCAGAGACAGACATAGAGACAGAGACAGATGCAGGGACAGGGGCAGAGACAGAGACAGAGACAGAGACTGCGACAGAGACAGAGACAGCGAGAGAGACAGAGACAGCGAGAGAGACAGAGATAGAGACAGAGACAGAGACAGAGACAGAGACAGAGACAGGGACAGAGACAGAGACAGAGACAGAAACAGAGACAGAAACAGAGACAGACATAGAGACAGAGACAGTGGCAGGGACAGAGGCAGAGACAGAGACAGAGACAGAGACAGAGACAGAGACAGCGACAGCGACAGAGTCAGGGACAGAGAGAGAGACAGAGATAGAGACAGAGACAGAGACAGAGACAGAGACAGAGACAGAGACAGAGACAGCGACAGCGACAGAGACAGGGACAGAGAGAGAGGCAGAGACAGACACAGAGACAGAGACAGAGACAGAGACAGAGACAGAGACAGAGACAGAGACAGAGACAGAGACAGAGACAGAGACAGAGACAGAGACAGAGACAGAGACAGAGACAGAGACAGAGACAGAGACAGAGACAGCGACAGAGACAGAGACATAGACAGAGACAGAGCCAGAGGTGGAAGCAGAGACAGAGACAGCGAGAGAGATAGAGATAGAGGCAGAGACAGAGACAGAGACAGAGATAGAGGCAGCGGCAGAGGCAGAGACTGCGACAGAGACAGTGACGGCGAGAGAGACAGAGATAGAGACAGCGACAGAGACAGAGACAGGGACGGAGACAGAGACAGAGACCGAGATAGAGACAGAGACAGAGGCAGAGGCAGAGGCAGAGGCAGAGACTGCGACAGAGACAGTGACGGCGAGAGAGACAGAAACAGAGACAGAAGCAGAGACAGACATAGAGACAGAGACAGAGGCAGGGACAGGGGCAGAGACGGAGACAGAGACAGAGACTGCGACAGAGACAGAGACAGCGAGAGAGACAGAGATAGAGACAGAGACAGAGACAGAGACAGAGACAGAGACAGAGACAGAGAGAGAGACAGAGACAGAGACAGAGACAGAGACAGAGACAGAGACAGAGAAAGAGACAGAGACAGACATAGAGACTGAGACAAAGGGCAGGGACAGAGGCAGAGACAGAGACAGATACAGAGACAGAGACTGAGACAGAGACAGAGACAGAGACAGAGACAGAGACAGAGAAAGAGACAGAGACTCCGACAGAGACAGAGACAGCGAGAGAGACAGAGATAGAGACAGAGACAGAGACAGAGACAGGGACAGAGACAGAGACAGAGACAGAAACAGAGACAGAAACAGAGACAGACATAGAGACAGAGACAGTGGCAGGGACAGAGGCAGAGGCAGAGACAGAGACAGAGACAGAGACAGAGACAGAGACAGAGACAGAGACAGCGACAGAGTCAGGGACAGAGAGAGAGACAGAGATAGAGACAGAGACAGAGACAGTGACAGAGACAGAGACAGAGACAGAGACAGAGACAGAGACAGAGACAGAGACAGAGACAGAGACAGAGACAGAGACAGAGACAGAGACAGAGACAGAGACAGAGACAGAGACAGAGACAGAGACAGATACAGAGACAGAGACAGAGACAGAGACAGAGACGGAGACAGAGACAGAGACAGAGACAGAGACAGCGACAGCGACAGAGACAGGGACAGAGAGAGAGACAGAGACAGAGACTGAGACAGAGACAGAGACAGAGATAGCGAGAGAGACAGAGATAGAGACATCGACAGAGATTGAGACAGAGACAGAGACAGACAGAGACAGAGACAGAGACAGAGACAGAGACAGAGACAGAGACAGAGACAGAGACAGAGACAGAGACAGAGACAGAGACAGAGACAGAGACAGAGACAGAGACAGAGACAGAGACAGAGACAGAGACAGAGACAGAGACAGAGACAGAGACGGTGTGAGAGACAGAGATAGAGACAGAGACAGAGACAGAGACAGAGAGGTCGAGAGAGACAGAGATAGAGACGGAGACAGAGACAGAGACAGAGGCAGAGGCAGAGACTGCGACAGAGACAGTGACGGCGAGAGAGACAGAGATAGAGACAGAGACAGAGACAGAGGCAGAGGCAGAGGCAGAGGCAGAGACTGCGGCAGAGACAGTGACGGCGAGAGAGACAGAAACAGAGACAGAAACAGAGACAGACATAGAGACAGAGACAGATGCAGGGACAGGGGCAGAGACAGAGACAGAGACAGAGACTGCGACAGAGACAGAGACAGCGAGAGAGACAGAGACAGCGAGAGGGACAGAGATAGAGACAGAGACAGAGACAGAGACAGAGACACGGACAGAGACAGAGACAGAGACAGAAACAGAGACGGAAACAGAGACAGACATAGAGACAGAGATAGTGGCAGGGACAGAGGCAGAGACAGAGACAGAGACAGAGACAGAGACAGAGACAGCGACAGCGACAGAGTCAGGGACAGAGAGAGAGACAGAGATAGAGACAGAGACAGAGACAGAGACAGAGACAGAGACAGAGACAGAGACAGATACAGAGACAGAGACAGAGACAGAGACAGAGACAGAGACAGAGACAGAGACAGAGACAGAGACAGAGACAGAGACAGAGACAGAGACAGAGACAGATACAGAGACAGAGACAGATACAGAGACAGAGACAGAGACGGAGACAGAGACAGAGACAGAGACAGAGACAGCGACAGCGACAGAGACAGGGACAGAGAGAGAGACAGAGACAGAGACTGAGACAGAGACAGAGACAGATATAGCGAGAGAGACAGAGATAGAGACAGAGACAGAGATTGAGACAGAGACAGAGACAGACAGAGACAGAGACAGAGACAGAGACAGAGACAGAGACAGAGACAGAGACAGAGACAGAGACAGAGACAGAGACAGAGACAGAGACAGAGACAGAGACAGAGACGGCGTGAGAGACAGAGATAGAGACAGAGGCAGAGACAGAGACAGAGACAGTGAGGTCGAGAGAGACAGAGATAGAGACGGAGACAGAGACAGAGACAGAGGCAGAGGCAGAGACTGCGACAGAGACAGTGACGGCGAGAGAGACAGAGATAGAGACAGAGACAGAGATAGAGACAGAGACAGAGACAGAGGCAGAGGCAGAGGCAGAGGCAGAGACTGCGGCAGAGACAGTGACGGCGAGAGAGACAGAAACAGAGACAGAAACAGAGACAGACATAGAGACAGAGACAGAGGCAGGGACAGGGGCAGAGACAGAGACAGAGACAGAGACTGCGACAGAGACAGAGACAGCGAGAGAGACAGAGATAGAGACAGAGATAGAGACAGAGACAGAGACAGAGACAGAGACAGAGACAGAGACAGAGACAGAGACAGAGACAGATACAGAGACAGAGACAGAGACAGAGACAGAGACAGAGACAGAGACAGAGACAGAGACAGAGACAGAGACAGAGACAGATACAGAGACAGAGACAGATACAGAGACAGAGACAGAGACGGAGGCAGAGACAGAGACAGAGACAGAGTCAGCGACAGCGACAGAGACAGGGACAGAGAGAGAGACAGAGACAGAGACAGAGACAGAGACAGAGACAGATACAGAGACAGAGACAGAGACAGAGACAGAGACAGAGACAGAGACAGAGACAGAGACAGAGACAGAGACAGAGACAGAGACAGAGACAGAGACAGAGACAGAGACAGAGACAGAGACAGAGACAGAGACAGAGACAGAGACAGAGACATAGACAGAGACAGAGCCAGAGGTGGAAGCAGAGACAGAGACAGCGAGAGAGATAGAGATAGAGGCAGAGACAGAGACAGAGACAGAGATAGAGGCAGCGGCAGAGGCAGAGACTGCGACAGAGACAGTGACGGCGAGAGAGACAGAGATAGAGACAGCGACAGAGACAGAGACAGGGACGGAGACAGAGACAGAGACCGAGATAGAGACAGAGACAGAGACAGAGGCAGAGGCAGAGGCAGAGGCAGAGGCAGAGACTGCGACAGAGACAGTGACGGTGAGAGAGACAGAAACAGAGACAGAAGCAGAGACAGACATAGAGACAGAGACAGAGGCAGGGACAGGGGCAGAGACGGAGACAGAGACAGAGACTGCGACAGAGACAGAGACAGCGAGAGAGACAGAGATAGAGACAGAGACAGAGACAGAGACAGAGACAGAGACAGAGACAGAGAGAGAGACAGAGACAGAGACAGAGACAGAGACAGAGACAGAGAAAGAGACAGAGACAGAGACAGAGACAGAGACAGAGACAGAGACAGAGACAGAGACAGAGACAGAGACAGAGACAGAGACAGAGACAGAGACAGAGACAGAGACAGAGACAGAGACAGAGACAGAGACAGAGACAGAGACAGAGACAGAGACAGAGACAGAGATAGAGACGGCGTGAGAGACAGAGATAGAGACAGAGGCAGAGACAGAGACAGAGACAGAGAGGTCGAGAGAGACAGAGATAGAGACGGAGACAGAGACAGAGACAGAGGCAGAGGCAGAGACTGCGACAGAGACAGTGACGGCGAGAGAGACAGAGATAGAGACAGAGACAGAGATAGAGACAGAGACAGAGACAGAGGCAGAGGCAGAGGCAGAGGCAGAGGCAGAGACTGCGGCAGAGACAGTGACGGCGAGAGAGACAGAAACAGAGACAGAAACAGAGACAGACATAGAGACAGAGACAGAGGCAGGGACAGGGGCAGAGACAGAGACAGAGACAGAGACTGCGACAGAGACAGAGACAGCGAGAGAGACAGAGATAGAGACAGAGACAGAGACAGAGACAGAGACAGAGGCAGAGACAGAGACAGAGACAGAGACAGAGACAGAGACAGAGACAGAGACAGAGACAGAGACAGAGACAGAGACAGAGACAGAGACAGAGACAGAGACAGAGACAGAGACAGAGACAGAGACAGAGACAGAGACAGAGACAGAGACAGAGACAGAGACAGAGACAGAGACAGAGACAGAGACAGAGACAGAGACAGAGACAGAGACAGAGACAGAGACAGAGACAGAGACAGAGACAGAGACAGAGACAGAGACAGAGACAGAGACAGAGACAGAGACAGAGACAGAGACAGAGACAGAGATAGAGGCAGCGGCAGAGGCAGCGGCAGAGGCAGAGACTGCGACAGAGACAGTGACGGCGAGACAGACAGAGATAGAGACAGCGACAGAGACAGAGACAGGGACGGAGGCAGAGACAGAGACCGAGATAGAGACAGAGACAGAGACAGAGGCAGAGGCAGAGGCAGAGGCAGAGACTGCGACAGAGACAGTGACGGCGAGAGAGACAGAAACAGAGACAGAAGCAGAGACAGACATAGAGACAGAGACAGAGGCAGGGACAGGGGCAGAGACAGAGACAGAGACAGAGACTGCGACAGAGACAGAGACAGCGAGAGAGACAGAGATAGAGACAGAGACAGAGACAGAGACAGAGACAGAGACAGAGACAGAGACAGAGACAGAGACAGAGACAGAGACAGAGACAGAGACAGAGACAGAGACAGAGACAGAGACAGAGACAGTGACAGAGACAGAGACAGAGACAGAGACAGAGACAGAGACAGAGACAGAGACAGAGACAGAGACAGAGACAGAGACAGAGACAGAGACAGAGACAGAGACAGAGACAGAGACAGAGACAGAGACAGAGACAGAGACAGAGACAGAGACAGAGACAGAGACAGAGACAGAGACAGAGACAGAGACAGAGACAGAGACAGAGACAGAGACAGAGACAGAGACAGAGACAGAGACAGAGACAGAGACAGAGACAGAGACAGAGACAGAGACAGAGACAGCGACAGAGACAGAGACATAGACAGAGACAGAGCCAGAGGTGGAAGCAGAGACAGAGACAGCGAGAGAGATAGAGATAGAGGCAGAGACAGAGACAGAGACAGAGATAGAGGCAGCGGCAGAGGCAGAGACTGCGACAGAGACAGTGACGGCGAGAGAGACAGAGATAGAGACAGCGACAGAGACAGAGACAGGGACGGAGACAGAGACAGAGACCGAGATAGAGACAGAGACAGAGACAGAGGCAGAGGCAGAGGCAGAGGCAGAGACTGCGACAGAGACAGTGACGGCGAGAGAGACAGAAACAGAGACAGAAGCAGAGACAGACATAGAGACAGAGACAGAGGCAGGGACAGGGGCAGAGACGGAGACAGAGACAGAGACTGCGACAGAGACAGAGACAGCGAGAGAGACAGAGATAGAGACAGAGACAGAGACAGAGACAGAGACAGAGACAGAGAGAGAGACAGAGACAGAGACAGAGACAGAGACAGAGACAGAGACAGAGAAAGAGACAGAGACAGACATAGAGACTGAGACAAAGGGCAGGGACAGAGGCAGAGACAGAGACAGATACAGAGACAGAGACTGAGACAGAGACAGAGACAGAGACAGAGAAAGAGACAGAGACAGACATAGAGACTGAGACAAAGGGCAGGGACAGAGGCAGAGACAGAGACAGATACAGAGACAGAGACTGAGACAGAGACAGAGACAGAGACAGAGACAGAGACAGAGACAGAGACAGAGACCCCGACAGAGACAGAGACAGCGAGAGAGACAGAGATAGAGACAGAGACAGAGACAGAGACAGAGACAGGGACAGAGACAGAGACAGAGACAGAGACAGAAACAGAGACAGAAACAGAGACAGAGACAGAAACAGAGACAGACATAGAGACAGAGACAGTGGCAGGGACAGAGGCAGAGACAGAGACAGAGATAGAGACAGAGACAGAGACAGAGACAGAGACAGCGACAGCGACAGAGTCAGGGACAGAGAGAGAGACAGAGATAGAGACAGAGACAGAGACAGAGACAGAGACAGAGACAGAGACAGAGACAGAGACAGAGACAGAGACAGAGACAGAGACAGAGACAGAGACAGAGACAGAGACAGAGACAGAGACAGAGACAGATACAGAGACAGAGACAGAGACAGAGACAGAGACAGAGACGGAGACAGAGACAGAGACAGAGACAGAGACAGCGACAGCGACAGAGACAGGGACAGAGAGAGAGACAGAGACAGAGACTGAGACAGAGACAGAGACAGAGATAGCGAGAGAGACAGAGATAGAGACATCGACAGAGATTGAGACAGAGACAGAGACAGACAGAGACAGAGACAGAGACAGAGACAGAGACAGAGACAGAGACAGAGACAGAGACAGAGACAGAGACAGAGACAGAGACAGAGACAGAGACGGTGTGAGAGACAGAGATAGAGACAGAGACAGAGACAGAGACAGAGACAGAGAGGTCGAGAGAGACAGAGATAGAGACGGAGACAGAGACAGAGACAGAGGCAGAGGCAGAGACTGCGACAGAGACAGTGACGGCGAGAGAGACAGAGATAGAGACAGAGACAGAGACAGAAGCAGAGGCAGAGGCAGAGGCAGAGACTGCGGCAGAGACAGTGACGGCGAGAGAGACAGAAACAGAGACAGAAACAGAGACAGACATAGAGACAGAGACAGATGCAGGGACAGGGGCAGAGACAGAGACAGAGACAGAGACTGCGACAGAGACAGAGACAGCGAGAGAGACAGAGACAGCGAGAGGGACAGAGATAGAGACAGAGACAGAGACAGAGACAGAGACACGGACAGAGACAGAGACAGAGACAGAAACAGAGACAGAAACAGAGACAGACATAGAGACAGAGACAGTGGCAGGGACAGAGGCAGAGACAGAGACAGAGACAGAGACAGAGACAGAGACAGAGACAGAGACAGCGACAGCGACAGAGTCAGGGACAGAGAGAGAGACAGAGACAGAGAGGTCGAGAGAGACAGAGATAGAGACGGAGACAGAGACAGAGACAGAGGCAGAGGCAGAGACTGCGACAGAGACAGTGACGGCGAGAGAGACAGAGATAGAGACAGAGACAGAGACAGAGGCAGAGGCAGAGGCAGAGGCAGAGACTGCGGCAGAGACAGTGACGGCGAGAGAGACAGAAACAGAGACAGAAACAGAGACAGACATAGAGACAGAGACAGATGCAGGGACAGGGGCAGAGACAGAGACAGAGACAGAGACTGCGACAGAGACAGAGACAGCGAGACAGACAGAGACAGCGAGAGGGACAGAGATAGAGACAGAGACAGAGACAGAGACAGAGACACGGACAGAGACAGAGACAGAGACAGAAACAGAGACAGAAACAGAGACAGACATAGAGACAGAGACAGTGGCAGGGACAGAGGCAGAGACAGAGACAGAGACAGAGACAGAGACAGAGACAGAGACAGCGACAGCGACAGAGTCAGGGACAGAGAGAGAGACAGAGATAGAGACAGAGACAGAGACAGAGACAGAGACAGAGACAGAGACAGAGACAGATACAGAGACAGAGACAGAGACAGAGACAGAGGCAGAGACAGAGACAGAGACAGAGACAGAGACAGAGACAGAGACAGATACAGAGACAGAGACAGATACAGAGACAGAGACAGAGACGGAGACAGAGACAGAGACAGAGACAGAGACAGCGACAGCGACAGAGACAGGGACAGAGAGAGAGACAGAGACAGAGACTGAGACAGAGACAGAGACAGAGATAGCGAGAGAGACAGAGATAGAGACAGAGACAGAGATTGAGACAGAGACAGAGACAGACAGAGACAGAGACAGAGACAGAGACAGAGACAGAGACAGAGACAGAGACAGAGACAGAGACAGAGACAGAGACAGAGACAGAGACAGAGACAGAGACAGAGACAGAGACGGCGTGAGAGACAGAGATAGAGACAGAGGCAGAGACAGAGACAGAGACAGTGAGGTCGAGAGAGACAGAGATAGAGACGGAGACAGAGACAGAGACAGAGGCAGAGGCAGAGACTGCGACAGAGACAGTGACGGCGAGAGAGACAGAGATAGAGACAGAGACAGAGATAGAGACAGAGACAGAGACAGAGGCAGAGGCAGAGGCAGAGGCAGAGACTGCGGCAGAGACAGTGACGGCGAGAGAGACAGAAACAGAGACAGAAACAGAGACAGACATAGAGACAGAGACAGAGGCAGGGACAGGGGCAGAGACAGAGACAGAGACAGAGACTGCGACAGAGACAGAGACAGCGAGAGAGACAGAGATAGAGACAGAGACAGAGACAGAGACAGAGACAGAGACAGAGACAGAGACAGAGACAGATACAGAGACAGAGACAGAGACAGAGACAGAGACAGAGACAGAGAAAGAGACAGAGACAGAGACAGAGACAGCGACAGAGACAGAGCCAGAGGTGGAAGCAGAGACAGAGACAGCGAGAGAGATAGAGATAGAGGCAGAGACAGAGACAGAGACAGAGATAGAGGCAGCGGCAGAGGCAGAGACTGCGACAGAGACAGTGACGGCGAGAGAGACAGAGATAGAGACAGCGACAGAGACAGAGACAGGGACGGAGACAGAGACAGAGACCGAGATAGAGACAGAGGCAGAGACAGAGGCAGAGGCAGAGGCAGAGGCAGAGGCAGAGACTGCGACAGAGACAGTGACGGCGAGAGAGACAGAAACAGAGACAGAAGCAGAGACAGACATAGAGACAGAGACAGAGGCAGGGACAGGGGCAGAGACGGAGACAGAGACAGAGACTGCGACAGAGACAGAGACAGCGAGAGAGACAGAGATAGAGACAGAGACAGAGACAGAGACAGAGACAGAGACAGGGACAGAGACAGAGACAGAGCCAGAAACAGAGACAGAAACAGAGACAGACATAGAGACAGAGACAGTGGCAGGGACAGAGGCAGAGACAGAGACAGAGACAGAGACAGAGACAGAGACAGAGACAGCGACAGCGACAGAGTCAGGGACAGAGAGAGAGACAGAGATAGAGACAGAGACAGAGACAGAGACAGAGACAGAGACAGAGACAGAGACAGAGACAGAGACAGAGACAGAGACAGAGACAGAGACAGAGACAGAGACAGAGACAGAGACAGAGACAGAGACAGAGACAGAGACAGAGACAGAGACAGAGACAGAGACAGAGACAGAGACAGAGACAGAGACAGAGACAGATACAGAGACAGAGACAGAGACAGAGACAGAGACGGAGACAGAGACAGAGACAGAGACAGAGACAGCGACAGCGACAGAGACAGGGACAGAGAGAGAGACAGAGACAGAGACAGAGACTGAGACAGAGACAGAGACAGAGATAGCGAGAGAGACAGAGATAGAGACATCGACAGAGATTGAGACAGAGACAGAGACAGACAGAGACAGAGACAGAGACAGAGACAGAGACAGAGACAGAGACAGAGACAGAGACGGTGTGAGAGACAGAGATAGAGACAGAGACAGAGACAGAGACAGAGACAGAGAGGTCGAGAGAGACAGAGATAGAGACGGAGACAGAGACAGAGACAGAGGCAGAGGCAGAGACTGCGACAGAGACAGTGACGGCGATAGAGACAGAGATAGAGACAGAGACAGAGACAGAGGCAGAGGCAGAGGCAGAGGCAGAGACTGCGGCAGAGACAGTGACGGCGAGAGAGACAGAAACAGAGACAGAACCAGAGACAGACATAGAGACAGAGACAGATGCAGGGACAGGGGCAGAGACAGAGACAGAGACAGAGACTGCGACAGAGACAGAGACAGCGAGAGAGACAGAGACAGCGAGAGAGACAGAGATCGAGACAGAGACAGAGACAGAGACAGAGACAGAGACAGAGACAGAGACAGAGACTCCGACAGAGACAGAGACAGCGAGAGAGACAGAGATAGAGACAGAGACAGAGACAGAGACAGAGACAGAGACAGAGACAGAGACAGAGACAGAGACAGAGACAGAGACAGAGACGGCGTGAGAGACAGAGATAGAGACAGAGGCAGAGACAGAGACAGAGACAGTGAGGTCGAGAGAGACAGAGATAGAGACGGAGACAGAGACAGAGACAGAGGCAGAGGCAGAGACTGCGACAGAGACAGTGACGTCGAGAGAGACAGAGATAGAGACAGAGACAGAGATAGAGACAGAGACAGAGACAGAGGCAGAGGCAGAGGCAGAGACTGCGGCAGAGACAGTGACGGCGAGAGAGACAGAAACAGAGACAGAAACAGAGACAGACATAGAGACAGAGACAGAGGCAGAGACAGGGGCAGAGACAGAGACAGAGACAGAGACTGCGACAGAGACAGAGACAGCGAGAGAGACAGAGATAGAGACAGAGACAGAGACAGAGACAGAGACAGAGACAGAGACAGAGACAGAGACAGAGACAGAGACAGAGACAGAGACAGAGACAGAGACAGAGACAGAGACAGAGACAGAGACAGAGACAGAGACAGAGACAGAGACAGAGACAGAGACAGAGACAGAGACAGAGACAGAGACAGAGACAGAGACAGAGACAGAGACAGAGACAGAGACAGAGACAGAGACAGAGACAGAGACAGAGACAGAGACAGAGACAGAGACAGAGACAGAGACAGAGACAGAGACAGAGACAGAGACAGAGACAGAGACAGAGACAGAGACAGAGACAGAGACAGAGACAGAGGCAGAGACAGAGGCAGAGACAGAGACAGAGACAGAGACAGAGACAGAGACAGAGACAGCGACAGAGACAGAGACAGCGACAGAGACAGAGACATAGACAGAGACAGAGAGAGAGACAGATACAGAGACAGAGACAGAGACAGAGACAGAGACGGAGACAGAGACAGAGACAGAGACAGAGACAGCGACAGCGACAGAGACAGGGACAGAGAGAGAGACAGAGACAGAGACTGAGACAGAGACAGAGACAGAGATAGCGAGAGAGACAGAGATAGAGACATCGACAGAGATTGAGACAGAGACAGAGACAGACAGAGACAGAGACAGAGACAGAGACAGAGACAGAGACAGAGACAGAGACAGAGACAGAGACAGAGACAGAGACAGAGACAGAGACAGAGACAGAGACAGAGACAGAGACAGAGACGGTGTGAGAGACAGAGATAGAGACAGAGACAGAGACAGAGACAGAGACAGAGAGGTCGAGAGAGACAGAGATAGAGACGGAGACAGAGACAGAGACAGAGGCAGAGGCAGAGACTGCGACAGAGACAGTGACGGCGAGAGAGACAGAGATAGAGACAGAGACAGAGACAGAGGCAGAGGCAGAGGCAGAGGCAGAGACTGCGGCAGAGACAGTGACGGCGAGAGAGACAGAAACAGAGACAGAAACAGAGACAGACATAGAGACAGAGACAGATGCAGGGACAGGGGCAGAGACAGAGACAGAGACAGAGACTGCGACAGAGACAGAGACAGCGAGAGAGACAGAGACAGCGACAGCGACAGAGTCAGGGACAGAGAGAGAGACAGAGATAGAGACAGAGACAGAGACAGAGACAGAGACAGAGACAGAGACAGAGACAGAGACAGACATAGAGACAGAGACAGAGACAGAGACAGAGACAGAGACAGAGACAGAGACAGAGACAGAGACAGAGACAGAGACAGATACAGAGACAGAGACAGATACAGAGACAGAGACAGAGACGGAGACAGAGACAGAGACAGAGACAGAGACAGCGACAGCGACAGAGACAGGGACAGAGAGAGAGACAGAGACAGAGACTGAGACAGAGACAGAGACAGAGATAGCGAGAGAGACAGAGATAGAGACAGAGACAGAGATTGAGACAGAGACAGAGACAGACAGAGACAGAGACAGAGACAGAGACAGAGACAGAGACAGAGACAGAGACAGAGACAGAGACAGAGACAGAGACAGAGACAGAGACAGAGACGGCGTGAGAGACAGAGATAGAGACAGAGATAGAGACAGAGGCAGAGACAGAGACAGAGACAGTGAGGTCGAGAGAGACAGAGATAGAGACGGAGACAGAGACAGAGACAGAGGCAGAGGCAGAGACTGCGACAGAGACAGTGACGGCGAGAGAGACAGAGATAGAGACAGAGACAGAGATAGAGACAGAGACAGAGACAGAGGCAGAGGCAGAGGCAGAGGCAGAGACTGCGGCAGAGACAGTGACGGCGAGAGAGACAGAAACAGAGACAGAAACAGAGACAGACATAGAGACAGAGACAGAGGCAGGGACAGGGGCAGAGACAGAGACAGAGACAGAGACTGCGACAGAGACAGAGACAGCGAGAGAGACAGAGATAGAGACAGAGATAGAGACAGAGACAGAGACAGAGACAGAGACAGAGACAGAGACAGAGACAGAGACAGAGACAGAGACAGATACAGAGACAGAGACAGAGACAGAGACAGAGACAGAGACAGAGACAGAGACAGAGACAGAGACAGAGACAGAGACAGATACAGAGACAGAGACAGATACAGAGACAGAGACAGAGACGGAGGCAGAGACAGAGACAGAGACAGAGACAGCGACAGCGACAGAGACAGGGACAGAGAGAGAGACAGAGACAGAGACAGAGCCAGAGACAGAGACAGAGACAGAGACAGATACAGAGACAGAGACAGAGACAGAGACAGAGACAGAGACAGAGACAGAGACAGAGACAGAGACACAGACAGAGACAGAGACAGAGACAGAGACAGAGACAGAGACAGAGACAGAGACAGAGACAGAGACAGAGACAGAGACAGAGACAGAGACAGAGAAAGAGACAGAGACAGAGACAGAGACAGCGACAGACACAGAGACATAGACAGAGACAGAGCCAGAGGTGGAAGCAGAGACAGAGACAGCGAGAGAGATAGAGATAGAGGCAGAGACAGAGACAGAGACAGAGATTGAGACAGAGACAGAGACAGAGACAGACAGAGACAGAGACAGAGACAGAGACAGAGACAGAGACAGAGACAGAGACAGAGACAGAGACAGAGACAGAGACAGAGACGGTGTGAGAGACAGAGATAGAGACAGAGACAGAGACAGAGACAGAGACAGAGAGGTCGAGAGAGACAGAGATAGAGACGGAGACAGAGACAGAGACAGAGGCAGAGGCAGAGACTGCGACAGAGACAGTGACGGCGATAGAGACAGAGATAGAGACAGAGACAGAGACAGAGGCAGAGGCAGAGGCAGAGGCAGAGACTGCGGCAGAGACAGTGACGGCGAGAGAGACAGAAACAGAGACAGAACCAGAGACAGACATAGAGACAGAGACAGATGCAGGGACAGGGGCAGAGACAGAGACAGAGACAGAGACTGCGACAGAGACAGAGACAGCGAGAGAGACAGAGACAGCGAGAGAGACAGAGATCGAGACAGAGACAGAGACAGAGACAGAGACAGGGACAGAGACAGAGACAGAGACAGAAACAGAGACAGAAACAGAGACAGACATAGAGACAGAGACAGTGGCAGGGACAGAGGCAGAGACAGAGACAGAGACAGAGACAGCGACAGCGACAGAGTCAGGGACAGAGAGAGAGACAGAGATAGAGACAGAGACAGAGACAGAGACAGAGACAGAGACAGAGACAGAGACAGAGACAGATACAGAGACAGAGACAGAGACAGAGACAGAGACAGAGACAGAGACAGAGACAGAGACAGATGCAGAGACAGAGACAGATACAGAGACAGAGACAGAGACGGAGACAGAGACAGAGACAGAGACAGAGACAGAGACAGCGACAGCGACAGAGACAGGGACAGAGAGAGAGACAGAGACAGAGACTGAGACAGAGACAGAGACAGAGATAGCGAGAGAGACAGAGATAGAGACAGAGACAGAGATTGAGACAGAGACAGAGACAGACAGAGACAGAGACAGAGACAGAGACAGAGACAGAGACAGAGACAGAGACAGAGACAGAGACAGAGACAGAGACAGAGACAGCGACAGCGACAGAGACAGGGACAGAGAGAGAGACAGAGACAGAGACAGAGACTGAGACAGAGACAGAGACAGAGATAGCGAGAGAGACAGAGATAGAGACATCGACAGAGATTGAGACAGAGACAGAGACAGACAGAGACAGAGACAGAGACAGAGACAGAGACAGAGACAGAGACAGAGACAGAGACAGAGACGGTGTGAGAGACAGAGATAGAGACAGAGACAGAGACAGAGACAGAGACAGAGAGGTCGAGAGAGACAGAGATAGAGACGGAGACAGAGACAGAGACAGAGGCAGAGACTGCGACAGAGACAGTGACGGCGATAGAGACAGAGATAGAGACAGAGACAGAGACAGAGGCAGAGGCAGAGGCAGAGGCAGAGACTGCGGCAGAGACAGTGACGGCGAGAGAGACAGAAACAGAGACAGAACCAGAGACAGACATAGAGACAGAGACAGATGCAGGGACAGGGGCAGAGACAGAGACAGAGACAGAGACTGCGACAGAGACAGAGACAGCGAGAGAGACAGAGACAGCGAGAGAGACAGAGATCGAGACAGAAACAGAGACAGAGACAGAGACAGAGACAGAGACAGAGACAGAGACTCCGACAGAGACAGAGACAGCGAGAGAGACAGAGATAGAGACAGAGACAGAGACAGAGACAGAGACAGAGACAGAGACAGAGACAGAGACAGAGACAGAGACAGAGACAGAGACAGAGACGGCGTGAGAGACAGAGATAGAGACAGAGGCAGAGACAGAGACAGAGACAGTGAGGTCGAGAGAGACAGAGATAGAGACGGAGACAGAGACAGAGACAGAGGCAGAGGCAGAGACTGCGACAGAGACAGTGACGTCGAGAGAGACAGAGATAGAGACAGAGACAGAGATAGAGACAGAGACAGAGACAGAGGCAGAGGCAGAGGCAGAGGCAGAGACTGCGGCAGAGACAGTGACGGCGAGAGAGACAGAAACAGAGACAGAAACAGAGACAGACATAGAGACAGAGACAGAGGCAGAGACAGGGGCAGAGACAGAGACAGAGACAGAGACTGCGACAGAGACAGAGACAGCGAGAGAGACAGAGATAGAGACAGAGACAGAGACAGAGACAGAGACAGAGACAGAGACAGAGACAGAGACAGAGACAGAGACAGAGACAGAGACAGGGACAGAGACAGAGACAGAGACAGAGACAGAGACAGAGACAGAGACAGAGACAGAGACAGAGACAGAGACAGAGACAGAGACAGAGACAGAGACAGAGACAGAGACAGAGACAGAGACAGAGACAGAGACAGAGACAGAGACAGAGACAGAGACAGAGACAGAGACAGAGACAGAGACAGAGACAGAGACAGAGACAGAGACAGAGACAGAGACAGAGACAGAGACAGAGACAGAGACAGAGACAGAGACAGAGACAGAGGCAGAGACAGAGACAGAGACAGAGACAGAGACAGAGACAGAGACAGCGACAGAGACAGAGACAGCGACAGAGACAGAGACATAGACAGAGACAGAGAGAGAGACAGATACAGAGACAGAGACAGAGACAGAGACAGAGACGGAGACAGAGACAGAGACAGAGACAGAGACAGCGACAGCGACAGAGACAGGGACAGAGAGAGAGACAGAGACAGAGACTGAGACAGAGACAGAGACAGAGATAGCGAGAGAGACAGAGATAGAGACATCGACAGAGATTGAGACAGAGACAGAGACAGACAGAGACAGAGACAGAGACAGAGACAGAGACAGAGACAGAGACAGAGACAGAGACAGAGACAGAGACAGAGACAGAGACAGAGACAGAGACGGTGTGAGAGACAGAGATAGAGACAGAGACAGAGACAGAGACAGAGACAGAGAGGTCGAGAGAGACAGAGATAGAGACGGAGACAGAGACAGAGACAGAGACAGAGGCAGAGGCAGAGACTGCGACAGAGACAGTGACGGCGAGAGAGACAGAGATAGAGACAGAGACAGAGACAGAGGCAGAGGCAGAGGCAGAGGCAGAGACTGCGGCAGAGACAGTGACGGCGAGAGAGACAGAAACAGAGACAGAAACAGAGACAGACATAGAGACAGAGACAGATGCAGGGACAGGGGCAGAGACAGAGACAGAGACAGAGACTGCGACAGAGACAGAGACAGCGAGAGAGACAGAGACAGCGAGAGGGACAGAGATAGAGACAGAGACAGAGACAGAGACAGAGACACGGACAGAGACAGAGACAGAGACAGAAACAGAGACAGAAACAGAGACAGACATAGAGACAGAGACAGTGGCAGGGACAGAGGCAGAGACAGAGACAGAGACAGAGACAGAGACAGAGACAGAGACAGCGACAGCGACAGAGTCAGGGACAGAGAGAGAGACAGAGACAGAGAGGTCGAGAGAGACAGAGATAGAGACGGAGACAGAGACAGAGACAGAGGCAGAGGCAGAGACTGCGACAGAGACAGTGACGGCGAGAGAGACAGAGATAGAGACAGAGACAGAGACAGAGGCAGAGGCAGAGGCAGAGGCAGAGACTGCGGCAGAGACAGTGACGGCGAGAGAGACAGAAACAGAGACAGAAACAGAGACAGACATAGAGACAGAGACAGATGCAGGGACAGGGGCAGAGACAGAGACAGAGACAGAGACTGCGACAGAGACAGAGACAGCGAGAGAGACAGAGACAGCGAGAGGGACAGAGATAGAGACAGAGACAGAGACAGAGACAGAGACACGGACAGAGACAGAGACAGAGACAGAAACAGAGACAGAAACAGAGACAGACATAGAGACAGAGACAGTGGCAGGGACAGAGGCAGAGACAGAGACAGAGACAGAGACAGAGACAGAGACAGAGACAGCGACAGCGACAGAGTCAGGGACAGAGAGAGAGACAGAGATAGAGACAGAGACAGAGACAGAGACAGAGACAGAGACAGAGACAGAGACAGAGACAGATACAGAGACAGAGACAGAGACAGAGACAGAGACAGAGACAGAGACAGAGACAGAGACAGAGACAGAGACAGAGACAGATACAGAGACAGAGACAGATACAGAGACAGAGACAGAGACGGAGACAGAGACAGAGACAGAGACAGAGACAGCGACAGCGACAGAGACAGGGACAGAGAGAGAGACAGAGACAGAGACTGAGACAGAGACAGAGACAGAGATAGCGAGAGAGACAGAGATAGAGACAGAGACAGAGATTGAGACAGAGACAGAGACAGACAGAGACAGAGACAGAGACAGAGACAGAGACAGAGACAGAGACAGAGACAGAGACAGAGACAGAGACAGAGACAGAGACGGCGTGAGAGACAGAGATAGAGACAGAGATAGAGACAGAGGCAGAGACAGAGACAGAGACAGTGAGGTCGAGAGAGACAGAGATAGAGACGGAGACAGAGACAGAGACAGAGGCAGAGGCAGAGACTGCGACAGAGACAGTGACGGCGAGAGAGACAGAGATAGAGACAGAGACAGAGATAGAGACAGAGACAGAGACAGAGGCAGAGGCAGAGGCAGAGGCAGAGACTGCGGCAGAGACAGTGACGGCGAGAGAGACAGAAACAGAGACAGAAACAGAGACAGACATAGAGACAGAGACAGAGGCAGGGACAGGGGCAGAGACAGAGACAGAGACAGAGACTGCGACAGAGACAGAGACAGCGAGAGAGACAGAGATAGAGACAGAGATAGAGACAGAGACAGAGACAGAGACAGAGACAGAGACAGAGACAGAGACAGAGACAGAGACAGAGACAGAGACAGATACAGAGACAGAGACAGAGACAGAGACAGAGACAGAGACAGAGACAGAGACAGAGACAGAGACAGAGACAGAGACAGAGACAGATACAGAGACAGAGACAGATACAGAGACAGAGACAGAGACGGAGGCAGAGACAGAGACAGAGACAGAGACAGCGACAGCGACAGAGACAGGGACAGAGAGAGAGACAGAGACAGAGACAGAGCCAGAGACAGAGACAGAGACAGAGACAGATACAGAGACAGAGACAGAGACAGAGACAGAGACAGAGACAGAGACAGAGACAGAGACAGAGACACAGACAGAGACAGAGACAGAGACAGAGACAGAGACAGAGACAGAGACAGAGACAGAGACAGAGACAGAGACAGAGACAGAGACAGAGACAGAGAAAGAGACAGAGACAGAGACAGAGACAGCGACAGAGACAGAGACATAGACAGAGACAGAGCCAGAGGTGGAAGCAGAGACAGAGACAGCGAGAGAGATAGAGATAGAGGCAGAGACAGAGACAGAGACAGAGATTGAGACAGAGACAGAGACAGAGACAGACAGAGACAGAGACAGAGACAGAGACAGAGACAGAGACAGAGACAGAGACAGAGACAGAGACAGAGACAGAGACAGAGACGGTGTGAGAGACAGAGATAGAGACAGAGACAGAGACAGAGACAGAGACAGAGAGGTCGAGAGAGACAGAGATAGAGACGGAGACAGAGACAGAGACAGAGGCAGAGGCAGAGACTGCGACAGAGACAGTGACGGCGATAGAGACAGAGATAGAGACAGAGACAGAGACAGAGGCAGAGGCAGAGGCAGAGGCAGAGACTGCGGCAGAGACAGTGACGGCGAGAGAGACAGAAACAGAGACAGAACCAGAGACAGACATAGAGACAGAGACAGATGCAGGGACAGGGGCAGAGACAGAGACAGAGACAGAGACTGCGACAGAGACAGAGACAGCGAGAGAGACAGAGACAGCGAGAGAGACAGAGATCGAGACAGAGACAGAGACAGAGACAGAGACAGGGACAGAGACAGAGACAGAGACAGAAACAGAGACAGAAACAGAGACAGACATAGAGACAGAGACAGTGGCAGGGACAGAGGCAGAGACAGAGACAGAGACAGAGACAGAGACAGAGACAGCGACAGCGACAGAGTCAGGGACAGAGAGAGAGACAGAGATAGAGACAGAGACAGAGACAGAGACAGAGACAGAGACAGAGACAGAGACAGATACAGAGACAGAGACAGAGACAGAGACAGAGACAGAGACAGAGACAGAGACAGAGACAGAGACAGATGCAGAGACAGAGACAGATACAGAGACAGAGACAGAGACGGAGACAGAGACAGAGACAGAGACAGAGACAGAGACAGCGACAGCGACAGAGACAGGGACAGAGAGAGAGACAGAGACAGAGACTGAGACAGAGACAGAGACAGAGATAGCGAGAGAGACAGAGATAGAGACAGAGACAGAGATTGAGACAGAGACAGAGACAGACAGAGACAGAGACAGAGACAGAGACAGAGACAGAGACAGAGACAGAGACAGAGACAGAGACAGAGACAGAGACAGAGACGGCGTGAGAGACAGAGATAGAGACAGAGGCAGAGACAGAGACAGAGACAGTGAGGTCGAGAGAGACAGAGATAGAGACGGAGACAGAGACAGAGACAGAGGCAGAGGCAGAGACTGCGACAGAGACAGTGACGTCGAGAGAGACAGAGATAGAGACAGAGACAGAGATAGAGACAGAGACAGAGACAGAGGCAGAGGCAGAGGCAGAGGCAGAGACTGCGGCAGAGACAGTGACGGCGAGAGAGACAGAAACAGAGACAGAAACAGAGACAGACATAGAGACAGAGACAGAGGCAGAGACAGGGGCAGAGACAGAGACAGAGACAGAGACTGCGACAGAGACAGAGACAGCGAGAGAGACAGAGATAGAGACAGAGACAGAGACAGAGACAGAGACAGAGACAGAGACAGAGACAGAGACAGAGACAGAGACAGAGACAGAGACAGAGACAGAGACAGAGACAGAGACAGAGACAGAGACAGAGACAGAGACAGAGACAGAGACAGAGACAGAGACAGAGACAGAGACAGAGACAGAGACAGAGACAGAGACAGAGACAGAGACAGAGACAGAGACAGAGACAGAGACAGAGACAGAGACAGAGACAGAGACAGAGACAGAGACAGAGACAGAGACAGAGACAGAGACAGAGACAGAGACAGAGACAGAGACAGAGACAGAGACAGAGACAGAGACAGAGACAGAGACAGAGACAGAGACAGAGACAGAGACAGAGACAGAGACAGAGACAGAGACAGAGACAGAGACAGAGACAGCGACAGAGACAGAGACAGCGACAGAGACAGAGACATAGACAGAGACAGAGCCAGAGGTGGAAGCAGAGACAGAGACAGCGAGAGAGATAGAGATAGAGGCAGAGACAGAGACAGAGACAGAGATAGAGGCAGCGGCAGAGGCAGAGACTGCGACAGAGACAGTGACGGCGAGAGAGACAGAAACAGAGACAGAAGCAGAGACAGACATAGAGACAGAGACAGAGGCAGGGACAGGGGCAGAGACAGAGACAGAGACAGAGACTGCGACAGAGACAGAGACAGCGAGAGAGACAGGGACAGAGACTGAGACAGAGACAGAGACAGAGATAGCGAGAGAGACAGAGATAGAGACAGAGACAGAGGCAGAGACAGAGGCAGGGACAGAGGCAGACACAGAGACAGAGACAGAGACATGGACAGGGACAGAGGCAGTGGTAAAAGCAGAGACAGAGACAGCGAGAGAGATAGAGATAGAGGCAGAGACAGAGACAGAGTCAGAGATAGAGGCAGCGGCAGAGGCAGGGACTGCGACAGAGACAGTGACGGCGAGAGAGACAGAGATAGAGACAGCGACAGAGACAGAGACAGGGACGGAGACAGAGACAGAAACCGAGATAGAGACAGAGACAGAGACAGAGGTAGACGCAGAGGCAAAGGCAGAGGCAGAGACTGCGACAGAGACAGTGACGGCGAGAGAGACAGAAACAGAGACAGAAACAGAGGCAGACATAGAGACAGAGACAGCGGCAGGGACAGAGGCAGAGACAGAGACAGAGACAGAGACTGCGACAGAGACAGAGACCGCGAGAGAGACAGATATAGAGACAGCGACAGAGACAGAGACAGAGACAGCGAGAGAGACAGAGATAGAGACAGAGACAGAGACAGAGACAGAGACGGCGAGAGAGACAGAGACAGAGACAGAGACAGATACAGAGACAGAGACAGAGGCAGAGGCAGCGGCAGAGACTGCGACAGAGACAGTGACGGCGAGAGAGACAGAGATAGAGACAGAGACAGAGACAGAGACAGAGAAGGAGACAGAGACAGAGAAGGAGACAGAGACAGAGACAGCGACAGAGACAGAGACAGCGACAGCGACAGAGACAGGGCCAGAGAGAGAGACAGAGACAGAGACTGAGACAGAGACAGAGACAGAGATAGCGAGAGAGACAGAGATAGAGACAGAGACAGAGATTGAGACAGAGACAGAGACAGACAGAGACAGAGACAGAGACAGAGACAGAGACAGAGACAGAGACAGAGACAGAGACAGAGACAGAGACAGAGACAGAGACAGAGACAGAGACAGTTACACAGACAGAGACAGAGACAGACACAGATACAGAGGCAGAGACAGAGACAGAAGCAGAGACAGAGACAGAGACAGAGACGGAGGCAGAGACAGAGACAGAGACAGAGACAGAGACAGAGACAGAGACAGAGGCAGAGGCAGAGAGGTCGAGAGAGACAGAGATAGAGACGGAGACAGAGACAGAGACAGAGACAGAGACAGCGGCAGAGGCAGAGAGGTCGAGAGAGACAGAGATAGAGACGGAGACAGAGACAGAGACAGAGACGGCGAGAGAGACAGAGACAGAGACAGAGACAGATACAGAGACAGAGACAGAGACAGAGGCAGGGACAGAGGCAGAGACAGAGACAGAGACAGAGACAGCGACAGAGACAGAGACCGCGAGAGAGACAGCGATAGAGACAGAGACAGAGACAGAGACAGCGAGAGAGACAGAGATAGAGACAGAGACAGAGACAGAGACAGAGACAGAGACAGAGACTGCGACAGAGACAGAGACCGCGAGAGAGACAGAGATAGAGACAGAGACAGAGACAGAGACTGAGACAGCGAGAGAGACAGAGACAGAGACAGAGACAGAGACAGAGACAGAGACAGAGACAAAGACAGAGGCAGAGAGAGAGACGGCGAGAGAGACAGAGATAGAGACAGAGACAGAGACAGAGACAGAGATAGAGACAGAGACAGAGACAGACACAGATACAGAGACAGAGACAGAGACAGAAGCAGAGACAGAGACAGAGACAGAGACGGAGGCAGAGACAGAGACAGAGACAGAGACAGAGACAGAGACAGAGACAGAGACAGAGACAGAGACTCAGACAGCGAGAGAGACAGAGACAGAGACAGAGACAGAGACAGAGACAGAGACAAAGACAGAGGCAGAGAGAGAGACGGCGAGAGAGACAGAGATAGAGACAGAGACAGAGACAGAGACAGAGATAGAGACAGAGCCAGAGACAGACACAGATACAGAGACAGAGACAGAGACAGAAGCAGAGACAGAGACAGAGACAGAGACGGAGGCAGAGACAGAGACAGAGACAGAGACAGAGACAGAGACAGAGACAGAGACAGAGACAGAGACAGATACAGATACAGAGACAGAGACAGATACAGAGACAGAGACAGATACAGAGACAGATACAGAGACAGAGACAGATACAGAGACAGAGACAGAGACAGAGACAGAGGCAGAGGCAGAGGCAGAGACTGCGACAGAGACAGTGACGGCGAGAGAGACAGAGATAGAGACAGAGACAGAGACAGAGACAGAGACAGAGACAGAGACGGAGACAGAGACAGAGACAGAGACAGAGACAGAGACAGCGACAGCGACAGAGACAGGGACAGAGAGAGAGACAGAGACAGAGACTGAGACAGAGACAGAGACAGAGATAGCGAGAGAGACAGAGATAGAGACAGAGACAGAGTTTGATACAGAGACAGAGACAGACAGAGACAGAGACAGAGATAGAGGCAGCGGCAGAGGCAGAGACTGCGACAGAGACAGTGACGGCGAGAGAGACAGAGATAGAGACAGCGACAGAGACAGAGACAGGGACGGAGACAGAGACAGAGACCGAGATAGAGACAGAGACAGAGACAGAGGCAGAGGCAGAGGCAGAGGCAGAGGCAGAGGCAGAGACTGCGACAGAGACAGTGACGGCGAGAGAGACAGAAACAGAGACAGAAGCAGAGACAGACATAGAGACAGAGACGGATGCAGGGACAGGGGCAGAGACAGAGACAGAGACAGAGACTGCGACAGAGACAGAGACAGCGAGAGAGACAGAGACAGCGAGAGAGACAGAGATAGAGACAGAGACAGAGACAGAGACAGAGACAGGGACAGAGACAGAGACAGAGACAGAAACAGAGACAGAAACAGAGACAGACTTAGAGACAGAGACAGTGGCAGGGACAGAGGCAGAGACAGAGACAGAGACAGAGACAGAGACAGAGACAGCGACAGCGACAGAGTCAGGGACAGAGAGAGAGACAGAGATAGAGACAGAGACAGAGACAGAGACAGAGACAGAGACAGAGACAGAGACAGCGACAGCGACAGAGACAGGGACAGAGAGAGAGACAGAGACAGAGACTGAGACAGAGACAGAGACAGAGATAGCGAGAGAGACAGAGATAGAGACAGAGACAGAGATTGAGACAGAGACAGACAGAGACAGAGACAGAGACAGAGACAGAGACAGAGACAGAGACAGAGACAGAGACAGAGACAGAGACAGAGACAGAGACAGAGACAGAGACAGAGACAGAGACAGAGACAGAGACAGAGACAGAGACAGAGACAGAGACAGAGACAGAGACAGAGACAGAGACAGAGACAGAGACAGAGACAGAGACAGAGACAGAGACAGCGACAGAGACAGAGACATAGACAGAGACGGAGCCAGAGGTGGAAGCAGAGACAGAGACAGCGAGAGAGATAGAGATAGAGGCAGAGACAGAGACAGAGACAGAGATAGAGGCAGCGGCAGAGGCAGAGACTGCGACAGAGACAGTGACGGCGAGAGAGACAGAGATAGAGACAGCGACAGAGACAGAGACAGGGACGGAGACAGAGACAGAGACCGAGATAGAGACAGAGACAGAGACAGAGGCAGAGGCAGAGGCAGAGGCAGAGACTGCGACAGAGACAGTGACGGCGAGAGAGACAGAAACAGAGACAGAAACAGAGACAGAAGCAGAGACAGACATAGAGACAGAGACAGAGGCAGGGACAGGGGCAGAGACGGAGACAGAGACAGAGACTGCGACAGAGACAGAGACAGCGAGAGAGACAGAGATAGAGACAGAGACAGAGACAGAGACAGAGACAGAGACAGAGACAGAGAGAGAGACAGAGACAGAGACAGAGACAGAGACAGAGACAGAGAAAGAGACAGAGACAGACATAGAGACTGAGACAAAGGGCAGGGACAGAGGCAGAGACAGAGACAGATACAGAGACAGAGACTGAGACAGAGACAGAGACAGAGACAGAGACAGAGACAGAGACAGAGACAGAGACAGAGACAGAGACTCCGACAGAGACAGAGACAGCGAGAGAGACAGAGATAGAGACAGAGACAGAGACAGAGACAGAGACAGGGACAGAGACAGAGACAGAGACAGAAACAGAGACAGAAACAGAGACAGACATAGAGACAGAGACAGTGGCAGGGACAGAGGCAGAGGCAGAGACAGAGACAGAGACAGAGACAGAGACAGAGACAGAGACAGAGACAGCGACAGAGTCAGGGACAGAGAGAGAGACAGAGATAGAGACAGAGACAGAGACAGTGACAGAGACAGAGACAGAGACAGAGACAGAGACAGAGACAGAGACAGAGACAGAGACAGAGACAGAGACAGAGACAGAGACAGAGACAGAGACAGAGACAGAGACAGAGACAGAGACAGATACAGAGACAGAGACAGAGACAGAGACAGAGACGGAGACAGAGACAGAGACAGAGACAGAGACAGCGACAGCGACAGAGACAGGGACAGAGAGAGAGACAGAGACAGAGACTGAGACAGAGACAGAGACAGAGATAGCGAGAGAGACAGAGATAGAGACATCGACAGAGATTGAGACAGAGATAGAGACGGAGACAGAGACAGAGACAGAGGCAGAGGCAGAGACTGCGACAGAGACAGTGACGGCGAGAGAGACAGAGATAGAGACAGAGACAGAGACAGAGGCAGAGGCAGAGGCAGAGGCAGAGACTGCGGCAGAGACAGTGACGGCGAGAGAGACAGAAACAGAGACAGAAACAGAGACAGACATAGAGACAGAGACAGATGCAGGGACAGGGGCAGAGACAGAGACAGAGACAGAGACAGAGACAGAGACAGAGACAGAGACAGAGACGGAGACAGAGACAGAGACAGAGACAGAGACAGAGACAGAGACAGCGACAGCGACAGGGACAGGGACAGAGAGAGAGACAGAGACAGAGACTGAGACAGAGACAGAGACAGAGATAGCGAGAGAGACAGAGATAGAGACAGAGACAGAGTTTGATACAGAGACAGAGACAGACAGAGACAGAGACAGAGATAGAGGCAGCGGCAGAGGCAGAGACTGCGACAGAGACAGTGACGGCGAGAGAGACAGAGATAGAGACAGCGACAGAGACAGAGACAGGGACGGAGACAGAGACAGAGACCGAGATAGAGACAGAGACAGAGACAGAGGCAGAGGCAGAGGCAGAGGCAGAGGCAGAGGCAGAGACTGCGACAGAGACAGTGACGGCGAGAGAGACAGAAACAGAGACAGAAGCAGAGACAGACATAGAGACAGAGACAGATGCAGGGACAGGGGCAGAGACAGAGACAGAGACAGAGACTGCGACAGAGACAGAGACAGCGAGAGAGACAGAGACAGCGAGAGAGACAGAGATAGAGACAGAGACAGAGACAGAGACAGGGACAGAGACAGAGACAGAGACAGAAACAGAGACAGAAACAGAGACAGACATAGAGACAGAGACAGTGGCAGGGACAGAGGCAGAGACAGAGACAGAGACAGAGACAGAGACAGAGACAGCGACAGCGACAGAGTCAGGGACAGAGAGAGAGACAGAGATAGAGACAGAGACAGAGACAGAGACAGAGACAGAGACAGAGACAGAGACAGAGACAGCGACAGCGACAGAGACAGGGACAGAGAGAGAGACAGAGACAGAGACAGAGACAGAGACAGAGACAGAGACAGAGACAGAGACAGAGACAGAGACAGAGACAGAGACAGAGACAGAGACAGAGACAGAGACAGAGACAGAGACAGAGACAGAGACAGAGACAGAGACAGAGACAGAGACAGAGACAGAGACAGAGACAGAGACAGAGACAGAGACAGAGACAGAGACAGAGACAGAGACAGAGACAGAGACAGCGACAGAGACAGAGACATAGACAGAGACAGAGCCAGAGGTGGAAGCAGAGACAGAGACAGCGAGAGAGATAGAGATAGAGGCAGAGACAGAGACAGAGACAGAGATAGAGGCAGCGGCAGAGGCAGAGACTGCGACAGAGACAGTGACGGCGAGAGAGACAGAGATAGAGACAGCGACAGAGACAGAGACAGGGACGGAGACAGAGACAGAGACCGAGATAGAGACAGAGACAGAGACAGAGGCAGAGGCAGAGGCAGAGGCAGAGACTGCGACAGAGACAGTGACGGCGAGAGAGACAGAAACAGAGACAGAAGCAGAGACAGACATAGAGACAGAGACAGAGGCAGGGACAGGGGCAGAGACGGAGACAGAGACAGAGACTGCGACAGAGACAGAGACAGCGAGAGAGACAGAGATAGAGACAGAGACAGAGACAGAGACAGAGACAGAGACAGAGACAGAGAGAGAGACAGAGACAGAGACAGAGACAGAGACAGAGACAGAGAAAGAGACAGAGACAGACATAGAGACTGAGACAAAGGGCAGGGACAGAGGCAGAGACAGAGACAGATACAGAGACAGAGACTGAGACAGAGACAGAGACAGAGACAGAGACAGAGACAGAGACAGAGACAGAGACAGAGACTCCGACAGAGACAGAGACAGCGAGAGAGACAGAGATAGAGACAGAGACAGAGACAGAGACAGAGACAGGGACAGAGACAGAGACAGAGACAGAAACAGAGACAGAAACAGAGACAGACATAGAGACAGAGACAGTGGCAGGGACAGAGGCAGAGGCAGAGACAGAGACAGAGACAGAGACAGAGACAGAGACAGAGACAGAGACAGAGACAGCGACAGAGTCAGGGACAGAGAGAGAGACAGAGATAGAGACAGAGACAGAGACAGTGACAGAGACAGAGACAGAGACAGAGACAGAGACAGAGACAGAGACAGAGACAGAGACAGAGACAGAGACAGAGACAGAGACAGAGACAGAGACAGAGACAGAGACAGAGACAGAGACAGATACAGAGACAGAGACAGAGACAGAGACAGAGACGGAGACAGAGACAGAGACAGAGACAGAGACAGCGACAGCGACAGAGACAGGGACAGAGAGAGAGACAGAGACAGAGACTGAGACAGAGACAGAGACAGAGATAGCGAGAGAGACAGAGATAGAGACATCGACAGAGATTGAGACAGAGACAGAGACAGACAGAGACAGAGACAGAGACAGAGACAGAGACAGAGACAGAGACAGAGACAGAGACAGAGACAGAGACAGAGACAGAGACAGAGACAGAGACAGAGACAGAGACAGAGACAGAGACAGAGACAGAGACAGAGACAGAGACAGAGACAGAGACAGAGACAGAGACAGAGACAGAGACAGAGACGGTGTGAGAGACAGAGATAGAGACAGAGACAGAGACAGAGACAGAGACAGAGAGGTCGAGAGAGACAGAGATAGAGACGGAGACAGAGACAGAGACAGAGGCAGAGGCAGAGACTGCGACAGAGACAGTGACGGCGAGAGAGACAGAGATAGAGACAGAGACAGAGACAGAGGCAGAGGCAGAGGCAGAGGCAGAGACTGCGGCAGAGACAGTGACGGCGAGAGAGACAGAAACAGAGACAGAAACAGAGACAGACATAGAGACAGAGACAGATGCAGGGACAGGGGCAGAGACAGAGACAGAGACAGAGACTGCGACAGAGACAGAGACAATGAGAGAGACAGAGACAGCGAGAGGGACAGAGATAGAGACAGAGACAGAGACAGAGACAGAGACACGGACAGAGACAGAGACAGAGACAGAAACAGAGACGGAAGCAGAGACAGACATAGAGACAGAGATAGTGGCAGGGACAGAGGCAGAGACAGAGACAGAGACAGAGACAGAGACAGAGACAGCGACAGCGACAGAGTCAGGGACAGAGAGAGAGACAGAGATAGAGACAGAGACAGAGACAGAGACAGAGACAGAGACAGAGAGAGAGACAGAGATAGAGACAGAGACAGAGACAGAGACAGAGACAGAGACAGAGACAGAGACAGAGACAGAGACAGAGACAGAGACAGAGACAGATACAGAGACAGAGACAGATACAGAGACAGAGACAGAGACAGAGACGGAGACAGAGACAGAGACAGCGACAGCGACAGAGACAGGGACAGAGAGAGAGACAGAGACAGAGACTGAGACAGAGACAGAGACAGATATAGCGAGAGAGACAGAGATAGAGACAGAGACAGAGATTGAGACAGAGACAGAGACAGACAGAGACAGAGACAGAGACAGAGACAGAGACAGAGACAGAGACAGAGACAGAGACAGAGACAGAGACAGAGACAGAGACAGAGACAGAGACAGAGACAGAGACAGAGACAGAGACAGAGACAGAGACAGAGACAGAGACAGAGACAGAGACAGAGACAGAGACAGAGACAGAGACAGAGACAGAGACAGAGACAGAGACAGAGACAGGGACAGAGACAGAGACAGCGACAGAGACAGAGACATAGACAGAGACAGAGCCAGAGGTGGAAGCAGAGACAGAGACAGCGAGAGAGATAGAGATAGAGGCAGAGACAGAGACAGAGACAGAGATAGAGGCAGCGGCAGAGGCAGAGACTGCGACAGAGACAGTGACGGCGAGAGAGACAGAGATAGAGACAGCGACAGAGACAGAGACAGGGACGGAGACAGAGACAGAGACCGAGATAGAGACAGAGACAGAGACAGAGGCAGAGGCAGAGGCAGAGGCAGAGGCAGAGACTGCGACAGAGACAGTGACGGCGAGAGAGACAGAAACAGAGACAGAAGCAGAGACAGACATAGAGACAGAGACAGAGGCAGGGACAGGGGCAGAGACGGAGACAGAGACAGAGACTGCGACAGAGACAGAGACAGCGAGAGAGACAGAGATAGAGACAGAGACAGAGACAGAGACAGAGACAGAGACAGAGACAGAGAGAGAGACAGAGACAGAGACAGAGACAGAGACAGAGACAGAGAAAGAGACAGAGACAGACATAGAGACTGAGACAAAGGGCAGGGACAGAGGCAGAGACAGAGACAGATACAGAGACAGAGACTGAGACAGAGACAGAGACAGAGACAGAGACAGAGACAGAGACAGAGACAGAGACAGAGACAGAGACAGAGACAGAGACAGAGACAGAGACTCCGACAGAGACAGAGACAGCGAGAGAGACAGAGATAGAGACAGAGACAGAGACAGAGACAGAGACAGAGACAGGGACAGAGACAGAGACAGAGACAGAAACCTCGACAGAAACAGAGACAGACATAGAGACAGAGACAGTGGCAGGGACAGAGGCAGAGACAGAGACAGAGACAGAGACAGAGACAGAGACAGAGACAGAGACAGCGACAGCGACAGAGTCAGGGACAGAGAGAGAGACAGAGATAGAGACAGAGACAGAGACAGAGACAGAGACAGAGACAGAGACAGAGACAGAGACAGAGACAGAGACAGAGACAGAGACAGAGACAGAGACAGAGACAGAGACAGAGACAGAGACAGAGACAGAGACAGAGACAGAGACAGAGACAGAGACAGAGACAGAGACAGATACAGAGACAGAGACAGAGACAGAGACAGAGACGGAGACAGAGACAGAGACAGAGACAGAGACAGCGACAGCGACAGAGACAGGGACAGAGAGAGAGACAGAGACAGAGACAGAGACTGAGACAGAGACAGAGACAGAGATAGCGAGAGAGACAGAGATAGAGACATCGACAGAGATTGAGACAGAGACAGAGACAGACAGAGACAGAGACAGAGACAGAGACAGAGACAGAGACAGAGACAGAGACAGAGACAGAGACAGAGACGGTGTGAGAGACAGAGATAGAGACAGAGACAGAGACAGAGACAGAGACAGAGAGGTCGAGAGAGACAGAGATAGAGACGGAGACAGAGACAGAGACAGAGGCAGAGGCAGAGACTGCGACAGAGACAGTGACGGCGATAGAGACAGAGATAGAGACAGAGACAGAGACAGAGGCAGAGGCAGAGGCAGAGGCAGAGACTGCGGCAGAGACAGTGACGGCGAGAGAGACAGAAACCGAGACAGAACCAGAGACAGACATAGGGACAGAGACAGATGCAGGGACAGGGGCAGAGACAGAGACAGAGACAGAGACTGCGACAGAGACAGAGACAGCGAGAGAGACAGAGACAGCGAGAGAGACAGAGATAGAGACAGAGACAGAGACAGAGACAGAGACAGGGACAGAGACAGAGACAGAGACAGAGACAGAAACAGAGACAGAAGCAGAGACAGACATAGAGACAGAGACAGTGGCAGGGACAGAGGCAGAGACAGAGACAGAGACAGAGACAGAGACAGAGACAGCGACAGCGACAGAGTCAGGGACAGAGAGAGAGACAGAGATAGAGACAGAGACAGAGACAGAGACAGAGACAGAGACAGAGACAGAGACAGAGACAGAGACAGAGACAGATACAGAGACAGAGACAGAGACAGAGACAGAGACAGAGACAGAGACAGAGACAGAGACAGAGACAGAGACAGAGACAGATACAGAGACAGAGACAGATACAGAGACAGAGACAGAGACGGAGACAGAGACAGAGACAGAGACAGAGACAGAGACAGCGACAGCGACAGCGACAGAGACAGGGACAGAGAGAGAGACAGAGACAGAGACTGAGACAGAGACAGAGACAGAGATAGCGAGAGAGACAGAGATAGAGACAGAGACAGAGATTGAGACAGAGACAGAGACAGACAGAGACAGAGACAGAGACAGAGACAGAGACAGAGACAGAGACAGAGACAGAGACAGAGACAGAGACAGAGACAGAGACAGAGACAGAGACAGAGACGGCGTGAGAGACAGAGATAGAGACAGAGGCAGAGACAGAGACAGAGACAGTGAGGTCGAGAGAGACAGAGATAGAGACGGAGACAGAGACAGAGACAGAGGCAGAGGCAGAGACTGCGACAGAGACAGTGACGTCGAGAGAGACAGAGATAGAGACAGAGACAGAGATAGAGACAGAGACAGAGACAGAGGCAGAGGCAGAGGCAGAGGCAGAGACTGCGGCAGAGACAGTGACGGCGAGAGAGACAGAAACAGAGACAGAAACAGAGACAGACATAGAGACAGAGACAGAGGCAGGGACAGGGGCAGAGACAGAGACAGAGACAGAGACTGCGACAGAGACAGAGACAGCGAGAGAGACAGAGATAGAGACAGAGACAGAGACAGAGACAGAGACAGAGACAGAGACAGAGACAGAGACAGAGACAGAGACAGAGACAGAGACAGAGACAGAGACAGAGACAGAGACAGAGACAGAGACAGAGACAGACATAGAGACAGAGACAAAGGGCAGGGACAGAGGCAGAGACAGAGACAGAGACAGAGACAGAGACAGAGACAGAGACAGAGACAGAGACAGAGACAGAGACAGAGACAGAGACAGAGACAGAGACAGAGACAGAGACAGAGACGGCGTGAGAGACAGAGATAGAGATAGAGACAGAGGCAGAGACAGAGACAGAGAGGTCGAGAGAGACAGAGATAGAGACGGAGACAGAGACAGAGACAGAGGCAGAGGCAGAGACTGCGACAGAGACAGTGACGGCGAGAGAGACAGAGATAGAGACAGAGACAGAGATAGAGACAGAGACAGAGACAGAGGCAGAGGCAGAGGCAGAGGCAGAGACTGCGGCAGAGACAGTGACGGCGAGAGAGACAGAAACAGAGACAGAAACAGAGACAGACATAGAGACAGAGACAGAGGCAGGGACAGGGGCAGAGACAGAGACAGAGACAGAGACTGCGACAGAGACAGAGACAGCGAGAGAGACAGGGACAGAGACTGAGACAGAGACAGAGACAGAGATAGCGAGAGAGACAGAGATAGAGACAGAGACAGAGGCAGAGACAGAGGCAGGGACAGAGGCAGACACAGAGACAGAGACAGAGACATGGACAGGGACAGAGGCAGAGGTAAAAGCAGAGACAGAGACAGCGAGAGAGATAGAGATAGAGGCAGAGACAGAGACAGAGACAGAGACGGAGGCAGAGACAAGGACAGAGTCAGAGACAGAGACAGAGGCAGAGGCAGAGAGGTCGAGAGAGACAGAGATAGAGACGGAGACAGAGACAGAGACAGAGACGGCGAGAGAGACAGAGACAGAGACAGAGACAGATACAGAGACAGAGACAGAGGCAGAGGCAGCGGCAGAGACTGCGACAGAGACAGTGACGGCGAGAGAGACAGAGATAGAGACAGAGACAGAGACAGAGACAGAGAAGGAGACAGAGACAGAGAAGGAGACAGAGACAGAGACAGCGACAGAGACAGAGACAGCGACAGCGACAGAGACAGGGCCAGAGAGAGAGACAGAGACAGAGACTGAGACAGAGACAGAGACAGAGATAGCGAGAGAGACAGAGATAGAGACAGAGACAGAGATTGAGACAGAGACAGAGACAGACAGAGACAGAGACAGAGACAGAGACAGAGACAGAGACAGAGACAGAGACAGAGACAGAGACAGAGACAGAGACAGAGACAGAGACAGAGACAGAGACAGAGACAGAGACAGAGACAGAGACAGAGACAGACACAGAGACAGAGACAGAGACAGAGACAGAGACAGAGACAGAGACAGAGACAAAGACAGAGGCAGAGAGAGAGACGGCGAGAGAGACAGAGATAGAGACAGAGACAGAGACAGAGACAGAGATAGAGACAGAGACAGAGACAGACACAGATACAGAGACAGAGACAGAGACAGAAGCAGAGACAGAGACAGAGACAGAGACGGAGGCAGAGACAGAGACAGAGACAGAGACAGAGACAGAGACAGAGACAGAGACAGAGACAGAGACAGATACAGATACAGAGACAGAGACAGATACAGAGACAGAGACAGATACAGAGACAGATACAGAGACAGAGACAGATACAGAGACAGAGACAGAGACAGAGACAGAGACAGAGGCAGAGGCAGAGGCAGAGACTGCGACAGAGACAGTGACGGCGAGAGAGACAGAGATAGAGACAGAGACAGAGACAGAGACAGAGACAGAGACAGAGACGGAGACAGAGACAGAGACAGAGACAGAGACAGAGACAGCGACAGCGACAGAGACAGGGACAGAGAGAGAGACAGAGACAGAGACTGAGACAGAGACAGAGACAGAGATAGCGAGAGAGACAGAGATAGAGACAGAGACAGAGTTTGATACAGAGACAGAGACAGACAGAGACAGAGACAGAGATAGAGGCAGCGGCAGAGGCAGAGACTGCGACAGAGACAGTGACGGCGAGAGAGACAGAAACAGAGACAGAAGCAGAGACAGACATAGAGACAGAGACAGATGCAGGGACAGGGGCAGAGACAGAGACAGAGACAGAGACTGCGACAGAGACAGAGACAGCGAGAGAGACAGAGACAGCGAGAGAGACAGAGATAGAGACAGAGACAGAGACAGAGACAGAGACAGGGACAGAGACAGAGACAGAGACAGAAACAGAGACAGAAACAGAGACAGACATAGAGACAGAGACAGTGGCAAGGACAGAGGCAGAGACAGAGACAGAGACAGAGACAGAGACAGAGACAGCGACAGCGACAGAGTCAGGGACAGAGAGAGAGACAGAGATAGAGACAGAGACAGAGACAGAGACAGAGACAGAGACAGAGACAGAGACAGAGACAGAGACAGCGACAGCGACAGAGACAGGGACAGAGAGAGAGACAGAGACAGAGACTGAGACAGAGACAGAGACAGAGATAGCGAGAGAGACAGAGATAGAGACAGAGACAGAGATTGAGACAGAGACAGAGACAGACAGAGACAGAGACAGAGACAGAGACAGAGACAGAGACAGAGACAGAGACAGAGACAGAGACAGAGACAGAGACAGAGACAGAGACAGAGACAGAGACAGAGACAGAGACAGAGACAGAGACAGAGACAGAGACAGAGACAGAGACAGAGACAGAGACAGAGACAGAGACAGAGACAGAGACAGAGACAGAGACAGAGACAGAGACAGAGACAGCGACAGAGACAGAGACATAGACAGAGACAGAGCCAGAGGTGGAAGCAGAGACAGAGACAGCGAGAGAGATAGAGATAGAGGCAGAGACAGAGACAGAGACAGAGATAGAGGCAGCGGCAGAGGCAGAGACTGCGACAGAGACAGTGACGGCGAGAGAGACAGAGATAGAGACAGCGACAGAGACAGAGACAGGGACGGAGACAGAGACAGAGACCGAGATAGAGACAGAGACAGAGACAGAGGCAGAGGCAGAGGCAGAGGCAGAGACTGCGACAGAGACAGTGACGGCGAGAGAGACAGAAACAGAGACAGAAGCAGAGACAGACATAGAGACAGAGACAGAGGCAGGGACAGGGGCAGAGACGGAGACAGAGACAGAGACTGCGACAGAGACAGAGACAGCGAGAGAGACAGAGATAGAGACAGAGACAGAGACAGAGACAGAGACAGAGACAGAGACAGAGAGAGAGACAGAGACAGAGACAGAGACAGAGACAGAGACAGAGAAAGAGACAGAGACAGACATAGAGACTGAGACAAAGGGCAGGGACAGAGGCAGAGACAGAGACAGATACAGAGACAGAGACTGAGACAGAGACAGAGACAGAGACAGAGACAGAGACAGAGACAGAGACAGAGACAGAGACAGAGACTCCGACAGAGACAGAGACAGCGAGAGAGACAGAGATAGAGACAGAGACAGAGACAGAGACAGAGACAGGGACAGAGACAGAGACAGAGACAGAAACAGAGACAGAAACAGAGACAGACATAGAGACAGAGACAGTGGCAGGGACAGAGGCAGAGACAGAGACAGAGACAGAGACAGAGACAGAGACAGAGACAGAGACAGAGACAGCGACAGCGACAGAGTCAGGGACAGAGAGAGAGACAGAGATAGAGACAGAGACAGAGAGAGAGACAGAGACAGAGACTGAGACAGAGACAGAGACAGAGATAGCGAGAGAGACAGAGATAGAGACATCGACAGAGATTGAGACAGAGACAGAGACAGACAGGGACAGAGACAGAGACAGAGACAGAGACAGAGACAGAGACAGAGACAGAGACAGAGACAGAGACAGAGACAGAGACAGAGACGGTGTGAGAGACAGAGATAGAGACAGAGACAGAGACAGAGACAGAGACAGAGAGGTCGAGAGAGACAGAGATAGAGACGGAGACAGAGACAGAGACAGAGGCAGAGGCAGAGACTGCGACAGAGACAGTGACGGCGAGAGAGACAGAGATAGAGACAGAGACAGAGACAGAGGCAGAGGCAGAGGCAGAGGCAGAGACTGCGGCAGAGACAGTGACGGCGAGAGAGACAGAAACAGAGACAGAAACAGAGACAGACATAGAGACAGAGACAGATGCAGGGACAGGGGCAGAGACAGAGACAGAGACAGAGACTGCGACAGAGACAGAGACAGCGAGAGAGACAGAGACAGCGAGAGGGACAGAGACAGAGACAGAGACAGAGACAGAGACAGAGACACGGACAGAGACAGAGACAGAGACAGAAACAGAGACAGAAACAGAGACAGACATAGAGACAGAGACAGTGGCAGGGACAGAGGCAGAGACAGAGACAGAGACAGAGACAGAGACAGAGACAGAGACAGCGACAGCGACAGAGTCAGGGACAGAGAGAGAGACAGAGATAGAGACAGAGACAGAGACAGAGACAGAGACAGAGACAGAGACAGAGACAGATACAGAGACAGAGACAGAGACAGAGACAGAGACAGAGACAGAGACAGAGACAGAGACAGAGACAGATACAGAGACAGAGACAGATACAGAGACAGAGACAGAGACGGAGACAGAGACAGAGACAGAGACAGAGACAGCGACAGCGACAGAGACAGGGACAGAGAGAGAGACAGAGACAGAGACTGAGACAGAGACAGAGACAGAGATAGCGAGAGAGACAGAGATAGAGACAGAGACAGAGATTGAGACAGAGACAGAGACAGACAGAGACAGAGACAGAGACAGAGACAGAGACAGAGACAGAGACAGAGACAGAGACAGAGACAGAGACAGAGACAGAGACAGAGACAGAGACAGAGACAGATACAGAGACAGAGACAGATACAGAGACAGAGACAGAGACGGAGGCAGAGACAGAGACAGAGACAGAGACAGCGACAGCGACAGAGACAGGGACAGAGAGAGAGACAGAGACAGAGACAGAGACAGAGACAGAGACAGAGACAGAGACAGATACAGAGACAGAGACAGAGACTGAGACAGAGACAGAGACAGAGACAGAGACAGAGACAGAGACAGAGACAGAGACAGAGACATAGACAGAGACAGAGCCAGAGGTGGAAGCAGAGACAGAGACAGCGAGAGAGATAGAGATAGAGGCAGAGACAGAGACAGAGACAGAGATAGAGGCAGCGGCAGAGGCAGAGACTGCGACAGAGCCAGTGACGGCGAGAGAGACAGAGATAGAGACAGCGACAGAGACAGAGACAGGGACGGAGACAGAGACAGAGACCGAGATAGAGACAGACACAGAGACAGAGACAGAGACAGAGAGGTCGAGAGAGACAGAGATAGAGACGGAGACAGAGACAGAGACAGAGGCAGAGGCAGAGACTGCGACAGAGACAGTGACGGCGATAGAGACAGAGATAGAGACAGAGACAGAGACAGAGGCAGAGGCAGAGGCAGAGGCAGAGACTGCGGCAGAGACAGTGACGGCGAGAGAGACAGAAACAGAGACAGAACCAGAGACAGACATAGAGACAGAGACAGATGCAGGGACAGGGGCAGAGACAGAGACAGAGACAGAGACTGCGACAGAGACAGAGACAGCGAGAGAGACAGAGACAGCGAGAGAGACAGAGATAGAGACAGAGACAGAGACAGAGACAGAGACAGGGACAGAGACAGAGACAGAGACAGAAACAGAGACAGAAACAGAGACAGACATAGAGACAGAGACAGTGGCAGGGACAGAGGCAGAGACAGAGACAGAGACAGAGACAGAGACAGAGACAGCGACAGCGACAGAGTCAGGGACAGAGAGAGAGACAGAGATAGAGACAGAGACAGAGACAGAGACAGAGACAGAGACAGAGACAGAGACAGATACAGAGACAGAGACAGAGACAGAGACAGAGACAGAGACAGAGACAGAGACAGAGACAGAGACAGAGACAGATACAGAGACAGAGACAGATACAGAGACAGAGACAGAGACGGAGACAGAGACAGAGACAGAGACAGAGACAGAGACAGCGACAGCGACAGAGACAGGGACAGAGAGAGAGACAGAGACAGAGACTGAGACAGAGACAGAGACAGAGATAGCGAGAGAGACAGAGATAGAGACAGAGACAGAGATTGAGACAGAGACAGAGACAGACAGAGACAGAGACAGAGACAGAGACAGAGACAGAGACGGCGTGAGAGACAGAGATAGAGACAGAGGCAGAGACAGAGACAGAGACAGTGAGGTCGAGAGAGACAGAGATAGAGACGGAGACAGAGACAGAGACAGAGGCAGAGGCAGAGACTGCGACAGAGACAGTGACGTCGAGAGAGACAGAGATAGAGACAGAGACAGAGATAGAGACAGAGACAGAGACAGAGGCAGAGGCAGAGGCAGAGGCAGAGACTGCGGCAGAGACAGTGACGGCGAGAGAGACAGAAACAGAGACAGAAACAGAGACAGACATAGAGACAGAGACAGAGGCAGGGACAGGGGCAGAGACGGAGACAGAGACAGAGACTGCGACAGAGACAGAGACAGCGAGAGAGACAGAGATAGAGACAGAGACAGAGACAGAGACAGAGACAGAGACAGAGAGAGAGACAGAGACAGAGACAGAGACAGAGACAGAGACAGAGAAAGAGACAGAGACAGACATAGAGACTGAGACAAAGGGCAGGGACAGAGGCAGAGACAGAGACAGATACAGAGACAGAGACTGAGACAGAGACAGAGACAGAGACAGAGACAGAGACAGAGACAGAGACAGAGACAGAGACAGAGACTCCGACAGAGACAGAGACAGCGAGAGAGACAGAGATAGAGACAGAGACAGAGACAGAGACAGAGACAGGGACAGAGACAGAGACAGAGACAGAAACAGAGACAGAAACAGAGACAGACATAGAGACAGAGACAGTGGCAGGGACAGAGGCAGAGACAGAGACAGAGACAGAGACAGAGACAGAGACAGAGACAGAGACAGCGACAGCGACAGAGTCAGGGACAGAGAGAGAGACAGAGATAGAGACAGAGACAGAGACAGTGACAGAGACAGAGACAGAGACAGAGACAGAGACAGAGACAGAGACAGAGACAGAGACAGAGACAGAGACAGAGACAGAGACAGAGACAGAGACAGAGACAGAGACAGAGACAGAGACAGAGACAGAGACAGATACAGAGACAGAGACAGAGACAGAGACAGAGACGGAGACAGAGACAGAGACAGAGACAGAGACAGCGACAGCGACAGAGACAGGGACAGAGAGAGAGACAGAGACAGAGACTGAGACAGAGACAGAGACAGAGATAGCGAGAGAGACAGAGATAGAGACATCGACAGAGATTGAGACAGAGACAGAGACAGACAGAGACAGAGACAGAGACAGAGACAGAGACAGAGACAGAGACAGAGACAGAGACAGAGACAGAGACAGAGACGGTGTGAGAGACAGAGATAGAGACAGAGACAGAGACAGAGACAGAGACAGAGAGGTCGAGAGAGACAGAGATAGAGACGGAGACAGAGACAGAGACAGAGGCAGAGGCAGAGACTGCGACAGAGACAGTGACGGCGAGAGAGACAGAGATAGAGACAGAGACAGAGACAGAGGCAGAGGCAGAGGCAGAGGCAGAGACTGCGGCAGAGACAGTGACGGCGAGAGAGACAGAAACAGAGACAGAAACAGAGACAGACATAGAGACAGAGACAGATGCAGGGACAGGGGCAGAGACAGAGACAGAGACAGAGACTGCGACAGAGACAGAGACAGCGAGAGAGACAGAGACAGCGAGAGGGACAGAGATAGAGACAGAGACAGAGACAGAGACAGAGACACGGACAGAGACAGAGACAGAGACAGAAACAGAGACAGAAACAGAGACAGACATAGAGACAGAGACAGTGGCAGGGACAGAGGCAGAGACAGAGACAGAGACAGAGACAGAGACAGAGACAGAGACAGCGACAGCGACAGAGTCAGGGACAGAGAGAGAGACAGAGATAGAGACAGAGACAGAGACAGAGACAGAGACAGAGACAGAGACAGAGACAGATACAGAGACAGAGACAGAGACAGAGACAGAGACAGAGACAGAGACAGAGACAGAGACAGAGACAGAGACAGAGACAGATACAGAGACAGAGACAGATACAGAGACAGAGACAGAGACGGAGACAGAGACAGAGACAGAGACAGAGACAGCGACAGCGACAGAGACAGGGACAGAGAGAGAGACAGAGACAGAGACTGAGACAGAGACAGAGACAGAGATAGCGAGAGAGACAGAGATAGAGACAGAGACAGAGATTGAGACAGAGACAGAGACAGACAGAGACAGAGACAGAGACAGAGACAGAGACAGAGACAGAGACAGAGACAGAGACAGAGACAGAGACAGAGACAGAGACAGAGACAGAGACAGAGACAGAGACGGCGTGAGAGACAGAGATAGAGACAGAGGCAGAGACAGAGACAGAGACAGTGAGGTCGAGAGAGACAGAGATAGAGACGGAGACAGAGACAGAGACAGAGGCAGAGGCAGAGACTGCGACAGAGACAGTGACGGCGAGAGAGACAGAGATAGAGACAGAGACAGAGATAGAGACAGAGACAGAGACAGAGGCAGAGGCAGAGGCAGAGGCAGAGACTGCGGCAGAGACAGTGACGGCGAGAGAGACAGAAACAGAGACAGAAACAGAGACAGACATAGAGACAGAGACAGAGGCAGGGACAGGGGCAGAGACAGAGACAGAGACAGAGACTGCGACAGAGACAGAGACAGCGAGAGAGACAGAGATAGAGACAGAGATAGAGACAGAGACAGAGACAGAGACAGAGACAGAGACAGAGACAGATACAGAGACAGAGACAGATACAGAGACAGAGACAGAGACGGAGGCAGAGACAGAGACAGAGACAGAGACAGCGACAGCGACAGAGACAGGGACAGAGAGAGAGACAGAGACAGAGACAGAGACAGAGACAGAGACAGATACAGAGACAGAGACAGAGACTGAGACAGAGACAGAGACAGAGACAGAGACAGAGACAGAGACAGAGACAGAGACAGAGACAGAGACAGAGACAGAGACAGAGACAGAGACAGAGACAGAGACAGAGACAGAGACAGAGACAGAGACAGAGACAGAGACAGAGACAGAGACAGAGACAGAGACAGAGACAGAGACAGAGACAGAGACAGAGACAGAGACAGAGACAGAGACAGAGACAGCGACAGAGACAGAGACATAGACAGAGACAGAGCCAGAGGTGGAAGCAGAGACAGAGACAGCGAGAGAGATAGAGATAGAGGCAGAGACAGAGACAGAGACAGAGATAGAGGCAGCGGCAGAGGCAGAGACTGCGACAGAGACAGTGACGGCGAGAGAGACAGAGATAGAGACAGCGACAGAGACAGAGACAGGGACGGAGACAGAGACAGAGACCGAGATAGAGACAGAGACAGAGACAGAGGCAGAGGCAGAGGCAGAGGCAGAGGCAGAGACTGCGACAGAGACAGTGACGGCGAGAGAGACAGAAACAGAGACAGAAGCAGAGACAGACATAGAGACAGAGACAGAGGCAGGGACAGGGGCAGAAACGGAGACAGAGACAGAGACTGCGACAGAGACAGAGACAGCGAGAGAGACAGAGATAGAGACAGAGACAGAGACAGAGACAGAGACAGAGACAGAGAGAGAGACAGAGACAGAGACAGAGACAGAGACAGAGACAGAGAAAGAGACAGAGACAGAGACAGACATAGAGACTGAGACAAAGGGCAGGGACAGAGGCAGAGACAGAGACAGATACAGAGACAGAGACTGAGACAGAGACAGAGACAGAGACAGAGACAGAGACAGAGACAGAGACAGAGACAGAGACAGAGACAGAGACAGAGACAGAGACAGAGACAGAGACTCCGACAGAGACAGAGACAGCGAGAGAGACAGAGATAGAGACAGAGACAGAGACAGAGACAAAAACAGAGACAGGGACAGAGACAGAGACAGAGACAGAAACAGAGACAGAAACAGAGACAGACATAGAGACAGAGACAGTGGCAGGGACAGAGGCAGAGACAGAGACAGAGACAGAGACAGAGACAGAGACAGAGACAGAGACAGCGACAGCGACAGAGTCAGGGACAGAGAGAGAGACAGAGATAGAGACAGAGACAGAGACAGAGACAGAGACAGAGACAGAGGCAGAGACAGAGACAGAGACAGAGACAGAGACAGAGACAGAGACAGAGACAGAGACAGAGACAGAGACAGAGACAGAGACAGAGACAGAGACAGATACAGAGACAGAGACAGAGACAGAGACAGAGACGGAGACAGAGACAGAGACAGAGACAGAGACAGCGACAGCGACAGAGACAGGGACAGAGAGAGAGACAGAGACAGAGACAGAGACTGAGACAGAGACAGAGACAGAGATAGCGAGAGAGACAGAGATAGAGACATCGACAGAGATTGAGACAGAGACAGACAGAGACAGAGACAGAGACAGAGACAGAGACAGAGACAGAGACAGAGACAGAGACAGAGACAGAGACAGAGACAGAGACAGAGACAGAGACAGAGACAGAGACAGAGACAGAGACAGAGACAGAGACAGAGACGGCGTGAGAGACAGAGATAGAGATAGAGACAGAGACAGAGACAGAGACAGAGAGGTCGAGAGAGACAGAGATAGAGACGGAGACAGAGACAGAGACAGAGGCAGAGGCAGAGACTGCGACAGAGACAGTGACGGCGAGAGAGACAGAGATAGAGACAGAGACAGAGATAGAGACAGAGACAGAGACAGAGACAGAGACAGAGACAGAGACAGAGACAGAGACAGAGACAGAGACTCCGACAGAGACAGAGACAGCGAGAGAGACAGAGATAGAGACAGAGACAGAGACAGAGACAGAGACAGGGACAGAGACAGAGACAGAGACAGAGACAGAAACAGAGACAGAAACAGAGACAGACATAGAGACAGAGACAGAGACAGTGGCAGGGACAGAGGCAGAGACAGAGACAGAGACAGAGACAGAGACAGAGACAGCGACAGCGACAGAGTCAGGGACAGAGAGAGAGACAGAGATAGAGACAGAGACAGAGACAGAGACAGAGACAGAGACAGAGACAGAGACAGAGACAGAGACAGATACAGAGACAGAGACAGAGACAGAGACAGAGACAGAGACAGAGACAGAGACAGAGACAGAGACAGAGACAGAGACAGATACAGAGACAGAGACAGATACAGAGACAGAGACAGAGACGGAAACAGAGACAGAGACAGAGACAGCGACAGCGACAGAGACAGGGACAGAGAGAGAGACAGGGACAGAGACTGAGACAGAGACAGAGACAGAGATAGCGAGAGAGACAGAGATAGAGACAGAGACAGAGATTGAGACAGAGACAGAGACAGACAGAGACAGAGACAGAGACAGAGACAGAGACAGAGACAGAGACAGAGACAGAGACAGAGACAGAGACAGAGACAGAGACAGAGACAGAGACAGAGACAGAGACAGAGACAGAGACAGAGACAGAGACAGAGACAGAGACAGAGACAGAGACAGAGACGGCGTGAGAGACAGAGATAGAGATAGAGACAGAGACAGAGACAGAGACAGAGAGGTCGAGAGAGACAGAGATAGAGACGGAGACAGAGACAGAGACAGAGGCAGAGGCAGAGACTGCGACAGAGACAGTGACGGCGAGAGAGACAGAGATAGAGACAGAGACAGAGATAGAGACAGAGACAGAGACAGAGGCAGAGGCAGAGGCAGAGACTGCGGCAGAGACAGTGACGGCGAGAGAGACAGAAACAGAGACAGAAACAGAGACAGACATAGAGACAGAGACAGAGGCAGGGACAGGGGCAGAGACAGAGACAGAGACAGAGACTGCGACAGAGACAGAGACAGCGAGAGAGACAGGGACAGAGACTGAGACAGAGACAGAGACAGAGATAGCGAGAGAGACAGAGATAGAGACAGAGACAGAGGCAGAGACAGAGGCAGGGACAGAGGCAGACACAGAGACAGAGACAGAGACATGGACAGGGACAGAGGCAGAGGTAAAAGCAGAGACAGAGACAGCGAGAGAGATAGAGATAGAGGCAGAGACAGAGACAGATTCAGAGATAGAGGCAGCGGCAGAGGCAGGGACTGCGACAGAGACAGTGACGGCGAGAGGGACAGAGATAGAGACAGCGACAGAGACAGAGACAGGGACGGAGACAGAGACAGAAACCGAGATAGAGACAGAGACAGAGACAGAGGTAGACGCAGAGGCAAAGGCAGAGGCAGAGACTGCGACAGAGACAGTGACGGCGAGAGAGACAGAAACAGAGACAGAAACAGAGGCAGACATAGAGACAGAGACAGCGGCAGGGACAGAGGCAGAGACAGAGACAGAGACAGAGACTGCGACAGAGACAGAGACCGCGAGAGAGACAGATATAGAGACAGCGACAGAGACAGAGACAGAGACAGCGAGAGAGACAGAGATAGAGACAGAGACAGGGACAGAGACAGAGACAGAGACAGAGACTGCGACAGAGACAGAGACCATGAGAGAGACAGAGATAGAGACAGAGACAGAGACAGAGACTGAGACAGCGAGAGAGACAGAGACAGAGACAGAGGCAGAGACAGAGACAGAGACAGAGACGGAGGCAGAGACAAGGACAGAGTCAGAGACAGAGACAGAGGCAGAGGCAGAGAGGTCGAGAGAGACAGAGATAGAGACGGAGACAGAGACAGAGACAGAGACGGCGAGAGAGACAGAGACAGAGACAGAGACAGATACAGAGACAGAGACAGAGGCAGAGGCAGCGGCAGAGACTGCGACAGAGACAGTGACGGCGAGAGAGACAGAGATAGAGACAGAGACAGAGACAGAGACAGAGACGGAGACAGAGACAGAGACAGCGACAGAGACAGAGACAGCGACAGCGACAGAGACAGGGCCAGAGAGAGAGACAGAGACAGAGACTGAGACAGAGACAGAGACAGAGATAGCGAGAGAGACAGAGATAGAGACAGAGACAGAGATTGAGACAGAGACAGAGACAGACAGAGACAGAGACAGAGACAGAGACAGAGACAGAGACAGAGACAGAGACAGAGACAGAGATAGAGACAGAGACAGAGACAGAGACAGAGACAGAGACAGAGACAGAGACAGAGACAGAGACAGAGACAGAGACAGAGACAGAGACAGAGACAGAGACAGAGAGAGAGACAGAGACAGAGACAGAGACAGAGACAGAGACAGAGAAAGAGACAGAGACAGAGACAGACATAGAGACTGAGACAAAGGGCAGGGACAGAGGCAGAGACAGAGACAGATACAGAGACAGAGACTGAGACAGAGACAGGGACAGAGACAGAGACAGAGACAGAGACAGAGACAGAGACAGAGACAGAGACAGAGACAGAGACAGAGACAGAGACAGAGACAGAGACAGCGAGAGAGACAGAGATAGAGACAGAGACAGAGACAGAGACAGAGTCAGAGACAGGGACAGAGACAGAGACAGAGACAGAAACAGAGACAGAAACAGAGACAGACATAGAGACAGAGACAGTGGCAGGGACAGAGGCAGAGACAGAGACAGAGACAGAGACAGAGACAGAGACAGAGACAGAGACAGCGACAGCGACAGAGTCAGGGACAGAGAGAGAGACAGAGATAGAGACAGAGACAGAGACAGAGACAGAGACAGAGACAGAGGCAGAGACAGAGACAGAGACAGAGACAGAGACAGAGACAGAGACAGAGACAGAGACAGAGACAGAGACAGAGACAGAGACAGAGACAGAGACAGATACAGAGACAGAGACAGAGACAGAGACAGAGACGGAGACAGAGACAGAGACAGAGACAGAGACAGCGACAGCGACAGAGACAGGGACAGAGAGAGAGACAGAGACAGAGACAGAGACTGAGACAGAGACAGAGACAGAGATAGCGAGAGAGACAGAGATAGAGACATCGACAGAGATTGAGACAGAGACAGAGACAGACAGAGACAGAGACAGAGACAGAGACAGAGACAGAGACAGAGACAGAGACAGAGACAGAGACAGAGACAGAGACAGAGACAGAGACAGAGACAGAGACAGAGACGGCGTGAGAGACAGAGATAGAGATAGAGACAGAGACAGAGACAGAGACAGAGAGGTCGAGAGAGACAGAGATAGAGACGGAGACAGAGACAGAGACAGAGGCAGAGGCAGAGACTGCGACAGAGACAGTGACGGCGAGAGAGACAGAGATAGAGACAGAGACAGAGATAGAGACAGAGACAGAGACAGAGACAGAGACAGAGACAGAGACAGAGACAGAGACAGAGACTCCGACAGAGACAGAGACAGCGAGAGAGACAGAGATAGAGACAGAGACAGAGACAGAGACAGAGACAGGGACAGAGACAGAGACAGAGACAGAGACAGAAACAGAGACAGAAACAGAGACAGACATAGAGACAGAGACAGAGACAGTGGCAGGGACAAAGGCAGAGACAGAGACAGAGACAGAGACAGAGACAGAGACAGCGACAGCGACAGAGTCAGGGACAGAGAGAGAGACAGAGATAGAGACAGAGACAGGGACAGAGACAGAGACAGAGACAGAGACTGCGACAGAGACAGAGACCATGAGAGAGACAGAGATAGAGACAGAGACAGAGACAGAGACTGAGACAGCGAGAGAGACAGAGACAGAGACAGAGGCAGAGACAGAGACAGAGACAGAGACGGAGGCAGAGACAAGGACAGAGTCAGAGACAGAGACAGAGGCAGAGGCAGAGAGGTCGAGAGAGACAGAGATAGAGACGGAGACAGAGACAGAGACAGAGACGGCGAGAGAGACAGAGACAGAGACAGAGACAGATACAGAGACAGAGACAGAGGCAGAGGCAGCGGCAGAGACTGCGACAGAGACAGTGACGGCGAGAGAGACAGAGATAGAGACAGAGACAGAGACAGAGACAGAGACGGAGACAGAGACAGAGACAGCGACAGAGACAGAGACAGCGACAGCGACAGAGACAGGGCCAGAGAGAGAGACAGAGACAGAGACTGAGACAGAGACAGAGACAGAGATAGCGAGAGAGACAGAGATAGAGACAGAGACAGAGATTGAGACAGAGACAGAGACAGACAGAGACAGAGACAGAGACAGAGACAGAGACAGAGACAGAGACAGAGACAGAGATAGAGACAGAGACAGAGACAGAGACAGAGACAGAGACAGAGACAGAGACAGAGACAGAGACAGAGACAGAGACAGAGACAGAGACAGAGACAGAGACAGAGACAGAGACAGAGACAGAGACAGAGACAGAGACAGAGACAGTTACACAGACAGAGACAGAGACAGACACAGATACAGAGGCAGAGACAGAGACAGAAGCAGAGACAGAGACAGAGACAGAGACGGAGGCAGAGACAGAGACAGAGACAGAGACAGAGACAGAGACAGAGGCAGAGGCAGAGAGGTCGAGAGAGACAGAGATAGAGACGGAGACAGAGACAGAGACAGAGACAGAGACAGCGGCAGAGGCAGAGAGGTCGAGAGAGACAGAGATAGAGACGGAGACAGAGACAGAGACAGAGACGGCGAGAGAGACAGAGACAGAGACAGAGACAGATACAGAGACAGAGACAGAGACAGAGACAGGGACGGAGACAGAGACAGAGACCGAGATAGAGACAGAGACAGAGACAGAGGCAGAGGCAGAGGCAGAGGCAGAGACTGCGACAGAGACAGTGACGGCGAGAGAGACAGAAACAGAGACAGAAGCAGAGACAGACATAGAGACAGAGACAGAGGCAGGGACAGGGGCAGAGACGGAGACAGAGACAGAGACTGCGACAGAGACAGAGACAGCGAGAGAGACAGAGATAGAGACAGAGACAGAGACAGAGACAGAGACAGAGACAGAGACAGAGAGAGAGACAGAGACAGAGACAGAGACAGAGACAGAGACAGAGAAAGAGACAGAGACAGACATAGAGACTGAGACAAAGGGCAGGGACAGAGGCAGAGACAGAGACAGATACAGAGACAGAGACTGAGACAGAGACAGAGACAGAGACAGAGACAGAGACAGAGACAGAGACAGAGACAGAGACTCCGACAGAGACAGAGACAGCGAGAGAGACAGAGATAGAGACAGAGACAGAGACAGAGACAGGGACAGAGACAGAGACAGAGACAGAAACAGAGACAGAAACAGAGACAGACATAGAGACAGAGACAGTGGCAGGGACAGAGGCAGAGGCAGAGACAGAGACAGAGACAGAGACAGAGACAGAGACAGAGACAGAGACAGAGACAGAGACAGAGACAGAGACAGCGACAGAGTCAGGGACAGAGAGAGAGACAGAGATAGAGACAGAGACAGAGACAGTGACAGAGACAGAGACAGAGACAGAGACAGAGACAGAGACAGAGACAGAGACAGAGACAGAGACAGAGACAGAGACAGAGACAGAGACAGAGACAGAGACAGAGACAGAGACAGATACAGAGACAGAGACAGAGACAGAGACAGAGACGGAGACAGAGACAGAGACAGAGACAGAGACAGCGACAGCGACAGAGACAGGGACAGAGAGAGAGACAGAGACAGAGACTGAGACAGAGACAGAGACAGAGATAGCGAGAGAGACAGAGATAGAGACATCGACAGAGATTGAGACAGAGACAGAGACAGGCAGAGACAGAGACAGAGACAGAGACAGAGACAGAGACAGAGACAGAGACAGAGACAGAGACAGAGACAGAGACAGAGACAGAGACAGAGACAGAGACAGAGACAGAGACAGAGACAGAGACAGAGACAGAGACAGAGACAGAGACAGAGACGGTGTGAGAGACAGAGATAGAGACAGAGACAGAGACAGAGACAGAGACAGAGAGGTCGAGAGAGACAGAGATAGAGACGGAGACAGAGACAGAGACAGAGGCAGAGGCAGAGACTGCGACAGAGACAGTGACGGCGAGAGAGACAGAGATAGAGACAGAGACAGAGACAGAGGCAGAGGCAGAGGCAGAGGCAGAGACTGCGGCAGAGACAGTGACGGCGAGAGAGACAGAAACAGAGACAGAAACAGAGACAGACATAGAGACAGAGACAGATGCAGGGACAGGGGCAGAGACAGAGACAGAGACAGAGACAGAGACAGAGACAGAGACAGAGACAGAGACGGAGACAGAGACAGAGACAGAGACAGAGACAGAGACAGCGACAGCGACAGAGACAGGGACAGAGAGAGAGACAGAGACAGAGACTGAGACAGAGACAGAGACAGAGATAGCGAGAGAGACAGAGATAGAGACAGAGACAGAGTTTGATACAGAGACAGAGACAGACAGAGACAGAGACAGAGATAGAGGCAGCGGCAGAGGCAGAGACTGCGACAGAGACAGTGACGGCGAGAGAGACAGAGATAGAGACAGCGACAGAGACAGAGACAGGGACGGAGACAGAGACAGAGACCGAGATAGAGACAGAGACAGAGACAGAGGCAGAGGCAGAGGCAGAGGCAGAGGCAGAGGCAGAGACTGCGACAGAGACAGTGACGGCGACAGAGACAGAAACAGAGACAGAAGCAGAGACAGACATAGAGACAGAGACAGATGCAGGGACAGGGGCAGAGACAGAGACAGAGACAGAGACTGCGACAGAGACAGAGACAGCGAGAGAGACAGAGACAGCGAGAGAGACAGAGATAGAGACAGAGACAGAGACAGAGACAGGGACAGAGACAGAGACAGAGACAGAAACAGAGACAGAAACAGAGACAGACATAGAGACAGAGACAGTGGCAGGGACAGAGGCAGAGACAGAGACAGAGACAGAGACAGAGACAGAGACAGCGACAGCGACAGAGTCAGGGACAGAGAGAGAGACAGAGATAGAGACAGAGACAGAGACAGAGACAGAGACAGAGACAGAGACAGAGACAGAGACAGCGACAGCGACAGAGACAGGGACAGAGAGAGAGACAGAGACAGAGACAGAGACAGAGACAGAGACAGAGACAGAGACAGAGACAGAGACAGAGACAGAGACAGAGACAGAGACAGAGACAGAGACAGAGACAGAGACAGAGACAGAGACAGAGACAGAGACAGAGACAGAGACAGAGACAGAGACAGAGACAGAGACAGAGACAGAGACAGAGACAGAGACAGAGACAGAGACAGAGACAGAGACAGAGACAGAGACAGAGACAGAGACAGAGACAGCGACAGAGACAGAGACAGAGCCAGAGGTGGAAGCAGAGACAGAGTCAGCGAGAGAGATAGAGATAGAGGCAGAGACAGAGACAGAGGCAGAGATAGAGGCAGCGGCAGAGGCAGAGACTGCGACAGAGACAGTGACGGCGAGAGAGACAGAGATAGAGACAGCGACAGAGACAGAGACAGGGACGGAGACAGAGACAGAGACCGAGATAGAGACAGAGACAGAGACAGAGGCAGAGGCAGAGGCAGAGGCAGAGACTGCGACAGAGACAGTGACGGCGAGAGAGACAGAAACAGAGACAGAAGCAGAGACAGACATAGAGACAGAGACAGAGACAGGGACAGGGGCAGAGACGGAGACAGAGACAGAGACTGCGACAGAGACAGAGACAGCGAGAGAGACAGAGATAGAGACAGAGACAGAGACAGAGACAGAGACAGAGACAGAGACAGAGAGAGAGACAGAGACAGAGACAGAGACAGAGACAGAGACAGAGAAAGAGACAGAGACAGACATAGAGACTGAGACAAAGGGCAGGGACAGAGGCAGAGACAGAGACAGATACAGAGACAGAGACAGAGACTGAGACAGAGACAGAGACAGAGACAGAGACAGAGACAGAGACAGAGACTCCGACAGAGACAGAGACAGCGAGAGAGACAGAGATAGAGACAGAGACAGAGACAGAGACAGAGACAGGGACAGAGACAGAGACAGAGACAGAAACAGAGACAGAAACAGAGACAGACATAGAGACAGAGACAGTGGCAGGGACAGAGGCAGAGGCAGAGACAGAGACAGAGACAGAGACAGAGACAGAGACAGAGACAGAGACAGCGACAGAGTCAGGGACAGAGAGAGAGACAGAGATAGAGACAGAGACAGAGACAGTGACAGAGACAGAGACAGAGACAGAGACAGAGACAGAGACAGAGACAGAGACAGAGACAGAGACAGAGACAGAGACAGAGACAGAGACAGAGACAGAGACAGAGACAGAGACAGAGACAGAGACAGAGACAGAGACAGATACAGAGACAGAGACAGAGACAGAGACAGAGACGGAGACAGAGACAGAGACAGAGACAGAGACAGCGACAGCGACAGAGACAGGGACAGAGAGAGAGACAGAGACAGAGACTGAGACAGAGACAGAGACAGAGATAGCGAGAGAGACAGAGATAGAGACATCGACAGAGATTGAGACAGAGACAGAGACAGACAGAGACAGAGACAGAGACAGAGACAGAGACAGAGACAGAGACAGAGACAGAGACAGAGACAGAGACAGAGACAGAGACAGAGACAGAGACAGAGACAGAGACAGAGACAGAGACGGTGTGAGAGACAGAGATAGAGACAGAGACAGAGAGGTCGAGAGAGACAGAGATAGAGACGGAGACAGAGACAGAGACAGAGGCAGAGGCAGAGACTGCGACAGAGACAGTGACGGCGAGAGAGACAGAGATAGAGACAGAGACAGAGACAGAGGCAGAGGCAGAGGCAGAGGCAGAGACTGCGGCAGAGACAGTGACGGCGAGAGAGACAGAAACAGAGACAGAAACAGAGACAGACATAGAGACAGAGACAGATGCAGGGACAGGGGCAGAGACAGAGACAGAGACAGAGACTGCGAGAGAGACAGAGACAGCGAGAGAGACAGAGACAGCGAGAGGGACAGAGATAGAGACAGAGACAGAGACAGAGACAGAGACACGGACAGAGACAGAGACAGAGACAGAGACAGAAACAGAGACGGAAACAGAGACAGACATAGAGACAGAGATAGTGGCAGGGACAGAGGCAGAGACAGAGACAGAGACAGAGACAGAGACAGAGACAGCGACAGCGACAGAGTCAGGGACAGAGAGAGAGACAGAGATAGAGACAGAGACAGAGACAGAGACAGAGACAGAGACAGAGACAGAGACAGAGACAGATACAGAGACAGAGACAGAGACAGAGACAGAGACAGAGACAGAGACAGAGACAGAGACAGAGACAGAGACAGAGACAGATACAGAGACAGAGACAGAGACGGAGACAGAGACAGAGACAGAGACAGAGACAGCGACAGCGACAGAGACAGGGACAGAGAGAGAGACAGAGACAGAGACTGAGACAGAGACAGAGACAGATATAGCGAGAGAGACAGAGATAGAGACAGAGACAGAGATTGAGACAGAGACAGAGACAGACAGAGACAGAGACAGAGACAGAGACAGAGACAGAGACAGAGACAGAGACAGAGACAGAGACAGAGACAGAGACAGAGACAGAGACGGCGTGAGAGACAGAGATAGAGACAGAGGCAGAGACAGAGACAGAGACAGTGAGGTCGAGAGAGACAGAGATAGAGACGGAGACAGAGACAGAGACAGAGGCAGAGGCAGAGACTGCGACAGAGACAGTGACGGCGAGAGAGACAGAGATAGAGACAGAGACAGAGATAGAGACAGAGACAGAGACAGAGGCAGAGGCAGAGGCAGAGGCAGAGACTGCGGCAGAGACAGTGACGGCGAGAGAGACAGAAACAGAGACAGAAACAGAGACAGACATAGAGACAGAGACAGAGGCAGGGACAGGGGCAGAGACAGAGACAGAGACAGAGACTGCGACAGAGACAGAGACAGCGAGAGAGACAGAGATAGAGACAGAGATAGAGACAGAGACAGAGACAGAGACAGAGACAGAGACAGAGACAGAGACAGAGACAGAGACAGATACAGAGACAGAGACAGAGACAGAGACAGAGACAGAGACAGAGACAGAAACAGAGACAGAGACAGAGACAGATACAGAGACAGAGACAGATACAGAGACAGAGACAGAGACGGAGGCAGAGACAGAGACAGAGACAGAGACAGCGACAGCGACAGAGACAGGGACAGAGAGAGAGACAGAGACAGAGACAGAGACAGAGACAGAGACAGAGACAGATACAGAGACAGAGACAGAGACAGAGACAGAGACAGAGACAGAGACAGAGACAGAGACAGAGACAGAGACAGAGACAGAGACAGAGACAGAGACAGAGACAGAGACAGAGACAGAGACAGAGACAGAGACAGAGACAGAGACAGAGACAGAGACAGAGACAGAGACAGAGACAGAGACAGAGACAGAGACAGAGACAGAGACAGAGACAGAGACAGCGACAGAGACAGAGACAGAGACATAGACAGAGACAGAGCCAGAGGTGGAAGCAGAGACAGAGACAGCGAGAGAGATAGAGATAGAGGCAGAGACAGAGACAGAGACAGAGATAGAGGCAGCGGCAGAGGCAGAGACTGCGACAGAGACAGTGACGGCGAGAGAGACAGAGATAGAGACAGCGACAGAGACAGAGACAGGGACGGAGACAGAGACAGAGACCGAGATAGAGACAGAGACAGAGACAGAGGCAGAGGCAGAGGCAGAGGCAGAGGCAGAGACTGCGACAGAGACAGTGACGGCGAGAGAGACAGAAACAGAGACAGAAGCAGAGACAGACATAGAGACAGAGACAGAGGCAGGGACAGGGGCAGAGACGGAGACAGAGACAGAGACTGCGACAGAGACAGAGACAGCGAGAGAGACAGAGATAGAGACAGAGACAGAGACAGAGACAGAGACAGAGACAGAGACAGAGAGAGAGACAGAGACAGAGACAGAGACAGAGACAGAGACAGAGACAGAGAAAGAGACAGAGACAGACATAGAGACTGAGACAAAGGGCAGGGACAGAGGCAGAGACAGAGACAGATACAGAGACAGAGACTGAGACAGAGACAGAGACAGAGACAGAGACAGAGACAGAGACAGAGACAGAGACAGAGACAGAGACAGAGACAGAGACTCCGACAGAGACAGAGACAGCGAGAGAGACAGAGAGAGAGACAGAGACAGAGACAGAGACAGAGACAGGGACAGAGACAGAGACAGAGACAGAAACAGAGACAGAAACAGAGACAGACATAGAGACAGAGACAGTGGCAGGGACAGAGGCAGAGGCAGAGACAGAGACAGAGACAGAGACAGAGACAGAGACAGAGACAGAGACAGAGATAGCGAGAGAGACAGAGATAGAGACAGAGACAGAGGCAGAGACAGAGGCAGGGACAGAGGCAGACACAGAGACAGAGACAGAGACATGGACAGGGACAGAGGCAGAGGTAAAAGCAGAGACAGAGACAGCGAGAGAGATAGAGATAGAGGCAGAGACAGAGACAGAGTCAGAGATAGAGGCAGCGGCAGAGGCAGGGACTGCGACAGAGACAGTGACGGCGAGAGGGACAGAGATAGAGACAGCGACAGAGACAGAGACAGGGACGGAGACAGAGACAGAAACCGAGATAGAGACAGAGACAGAGACAGAGGTAGACGCAGAGGCAAAGGCAGAGGCAGAGACTGCGACAGAGACAGTGACGGCGAGAGAGACAGAAACAGAGACAGAAACAGATGCAGACATAGAGACAGAGACAGCGGCAGGGACAGAGGCAGAGACAGAGACAGAGACAGAGACTGCGACAGAGACAGAGACCGCGAGAGAGACAGATATAGAGACAGCGACAGAGACAGAGACAGAGACAGCGAGAGAGACAGAGATAGAGACAGAGACAGGGACAGAGACAGAGACAGAGACAGAGACTGCGACAGAGACAGAGACCATGAGAGAGACAGAGATAGAGACAGAGACAGAGACAGAGACTGAGACAGCGAGAGAGACAGAGACAGAGACAGAGGCAGAGACAGAGACAGAGACAGAGACGGAGGCAGAGACAAGGACAGAGTCAGAGACAGAGACAGAGGCAGAGGCAGAGAGGTCGAGAGAGACAGAGATAGAGACGGAGACAGAGACAGAGACAGAGACGGCGAGAGAGACAGAGACAGAGACAGAGACAGATACAGAGACAGAGACAGAGGCAGAGGCAGCGGCAGAGACTGCGACAGAGACAGTGACGGCGAGAGAGACAGAGATAGAGACAGAGACAGAGACAGAGACAGAGACGGAGACAGAGACAGAGACAGCGACAGAGACAGAGACAGCGACAGCGACAGAGACAGGGCCAGAGAGAGAGACAGAGACAGAGACTGAGACCGAGACAGAGACAGAGATAGCGAGAGAGACAGAGATAGAGACAGAGACAGAGATTGAGACAGAGACAGAGACAGACAGAGACAGAGACAGAGACAGAGACAGAGACAGAGACAGAGACAGAGACAGAGATAGAGACAGAGACAGAGACAGAGACAGAGACAGAGACAGAGACAGAGACAGAGACAGAGACAGAGACAGAGACAGAGACAGAGACAGAGACAGAGACAGAGACAGAGACAGAGACAGAGACAGAGACAGAGACAGAGACAGAGACAGTTACACAGACAGAGACAGAGACAGACACAGATACAGAGGCAGAGACAGAGACAGAAGCAGAGACAGAGACAGAGACAGAGACGGGGGCAGAGACAGAGACAGAGACAGAGACAGAGACAGAGACAGAGGCAGAGGCAGAGAGGTCGAGAGAGACAGAGATAGAGACGGAGACAGAGACAGAGACAGAGACAGAGACAGCGGCAGAGGCAGAGAGGTCGAGAGAGACAGAGATAGAGACGGAGACAGAGACAGAGACAGAGACGGCGAGAGAGACAGAGACAGAGACAGAGACAGATACAGAGACAGAGACAGAGACAGAGACAGGGACGGAGACAGAGACAGAGACCGAGATAGAGACAGAGACAGAGACAGAGGCAGAGGCAGAGGCAGAGGCAGAGACTGCGACAGAGACAGTGACGGCGAGAGAGACAGAAACAGAGACAGAAGCAGAGACAGACATAGAGACAGAGACAGAGGCAGGGACAGGGGCAGAGACGGAGACAGAGACAGAGACTGCGACAGAGACAGAGACAGCGAGAGAGACAGAGATAGAGACAGAGACAGAGACAGAGACAGAGACAGAGACAGAGACAGAGAGAGAGACAGAGACAGAGACAGAGACAGAGACAGAGACAGAGAAAGAGACAGAGACAGACATAGAGACTGAGACAAAGGGCAGGGACAGAGGCAGAGACAGAGACAGATACAGAGACAGAGACTGAGACAGAGACAGAGACAGAGACAGAGACAGAGACAGAGACAGAGACAGAGACAGAGACTCCGACAGAGACAGAGACAGCGAGAGAGACAGAGATAGAGACAGAGACAGAGACAGAGACAGAGACAGGGACAGAGACAGAGACAGAGACAGAAACAGAGACAGAAACAGAGACAGACATAGAGACAGAGACAGTGGCAGGGACAGAGGCAGAGGCAGAGACAGAGACAGAGACAGAGACAGAGACAGAGACAGAGACAGAGACAGAGACAGCGACAGAGTCAGGGACAGAGAGAGAGACAGAGATAGAGACAGAGACAGAGACAGTGACAGAGACAGAGACAGAGACAGAGACAGAGACAGAGACAGAGACAGAGACAGAGACAGAGACAGAGACAGAGACAGAGACAGAGACAGAGACAGAGACAGAGACAGAGACAGATACAGAGACAGAGACAGAGACAGAGACAGAGACGGAGACAGAGACAGAGACAGAGACAGAGACAGCGACAGCGACAGAGACAGGGACAGAGAGAGAGACAGAGACAGAGACTGAGACAGAGACAGAGACAGAGATAGCGAGAGAGACAGAGATAGAGACATCGACAGAGATTGAGACAGAGACAGAGACAGGCAGAGACAGAGACAGAGACAGAGACAGAGACAGAGACAGAGACAGAGACAGAGACAGAGACAGAGACAGAGACAGAGACAGAGACAGAGACAGAGACAGAGACAGAGACAGAGACAGAGACAGAGACAGAGACAGAGACAGAGACAGAGACAGAGACAGAGACAGAGACAGAGACAGAGACGGTGTGAGAGACAGAGATAGAGACAGAGACAGAGACAGAGACAGAGACAGAGAGGTCGAGAGAGACAGAGATAGAGACGGAGACAGAGACAGAGACAGAGGCAGAGGCAGAGACTGCGACAGAGACAGTGACGGCGAGAGAGACAGAGATAGAGACAGAGACAGAGACAGAGGCAGAGGCAGAGGCAGAGGCAGAGACTGCGGCAGAGACAGTGACGGCGAGAGAGACAGAAACAGAGACAGAAACAGAGACAGACATAGAGACAGAGACAGATGCAGGGACAGGGGCAGAGACAGAGACAGAGACAGAGACAGAGACAGAGACAGAGACAGAGACAGAGACGGAGACAGAGACAGAGACAGAGACAGAGACAGAGACAGCGACAGCGACAGAGACAGGGACAGAGAGAGAGACAGAGACAGAGACTGAGACAGAGACAGAGACAGAGATAGCGAGAGAGACAGAGATAGAGACAGAGACAGAGTTTGATACAGAGACAGAGACAGACAGAGACAGAGACAGAGATAGAGGCAGCGGCAGAGGCAGAGACTGCGACAGAGACAGTGACGGCGAGAGAGACAGAGATAGAGACAGCGACAGAGACAGAGACAGGGACGGAGACAGAGACAGAGACCGAGATAGAGACAGAGACAGAGACAGAGGCAGAGGCAGAGGCAGAGGCAGAGGCAGAGGCAGAGACTGCGACAGAGACAGTGACGGCGAGAGAGACAGAAACAGAGACAGAAGCAGAGACAGACATAGAGACAGAGACAGATGCAGGGACAGGGGCAGAGACAGAGACAGAGACAGAGACTGCGACAGAGACAGAGACAGCGAGAGAGACAGAGACAGCGAGAGAGACAGAGATAGAGACAGAGACAGAGACAGAGACAGAGACAGGGACAGAGACAGAGACAGAGACAGAAACAGAGACAGAAACAGAGACAGACATAGAGACAGAGACAGTGGCAGGGACAGAGGCAGAGACAGAGACAGAGACAGAGACAGAGACAGAGACAGCGACAGCGACAGAGTCAGGGACAGAGAGAGAGACAGAGATAGAGACAGAGACAGAGACAGAGACAGAGACAGAGACAGAGACAGAGACAGAGACAGCGACAGCGACAGAGACAGGGACAGAGAGAGAGACAGAGACAGAGACAGAGACAGAGACAGAGACAGAGACAGAGACAGAGACAGAGACAGAGACAGAGACAGAGACAGAGACAGAGACAGAGACAGAGACAGAGACAGAGACAGAGACAGAGACAGAGACAGCGACAGAGACAGAGACAGAGCCAGAGGTGGAAGCAGAGACAGAGTCAGCGAGAGAGATAGAGATAGAGGCAGAGACAGAGACAGAGGCAGAGATAGAGGCAGCGGCAGAGGCAGAGACTGCGACAGAGACAGTGACGGCGAGAGAGACAGAGATAGAGACAGCGACAGAGACAGAGACAGGGACGGAGACAGAGACAGAGACCGAGATAGAGACAGAGACAGAGACAGAGGCAGAGGCAGAGGCAGAGGCAGAGACTGCGACAGAGACAGTGACGGCGAGAGAGACAGAAACAGAGACAGAAGCAGAGACAGACATAGAGACAGAGACAGAGACAGGGACAGGGGCAGAGACGGAGACAGAGACAGAGACTGCGACAGAGACAGAGACAGCGAGAGAGACAGAGATAGAGACAGAGACAGAGACAGAGACAGAGACAGAGACAGAGACAGAGAGAGAGACAGAGACAGAGACAGAGACAGAGACAGAGACAGAGAAAGAGACAGAGACAGACATAGAGACTGAGACAAAGGGCAGGGACAGAGGCAGAGACAGAGACAGATACAGAGACAGAGACAGAGACTGAGACAGAGACAGAGACAGAGACAGAGACAGAGACAGAGACAGAGACAGAGACAGAGACAGAGACTCCGACAGAGACAGAGACAGCGAGAGAGACAGAGATAGAGACAGAGACAGAGACAGAGACAGAGACAGGGACAGAGACAGAGACAGAGACAGAAACAGAGACAGAAACAGAGACAGACATAGAGACAGAGACAGTGGCAGGGACAGAGGCAGAGGCAGAGACAGAGACAGAGACAGAGACAGAGACAGAGACAGAGACAGAGACAGCGACAGAGTCAGGGACAGAGAGAGAGACAGAGATAGAGACAGAGACAGAGACAGTGACAGAGACAGAGACAGAGACAGAGACAGAGACAGAGACAGAGACAGAGACAGAGACAGAGACAGAGACAGAGACAGAGACAGAGACAGAGACAGAGACAGAGACAGAGACAGAGACAGAGACAGAGACAGAGACAGAGACAGATACAGAGACAGAGACAGAGACAGAGACAGAGACGGAGACAGAGACAGAGACAGAGACAGAGACAGCGACAGCGACAGAGACAGGGACAGAGAGAGAGACAGAGACAGAGACTGAGACAGAGACAGAGACAGAGATAGCGAGAGAGACAGAGATAGAGACATCGACAGAGATTGAGACAGAGACAGAGACAGACAGAGACAGAGACAGAGACAGAGACAGAGACAGAGACAGAGACAGAGACAGAGACAGAGACAGAGACAGAGACAGAGACAGAGACAGAGACAGAGACAGAGACAGAGACAGAGACAGAGACAGAGACGGTGTGAGAGACAGAGATAGAGACAGAGACAGAGAGGTCGAGAGAGACAGAGATAGAGACGGAGACAGAGACAGAGACAGAGGCAGAGGCAGAGACTGCGACAGAGACAGTGACGGCGAGAGAGACAGAGATAGAGACAGAGACAGAGACAGAGGCAGAGGCAGAGGCAGAGGCAGAGACTGCGGCAGAGACAGTGACGGCGAGAGAGACAGAAACAGAGACAGAAACAGAGACAGACATAGAGACAGAGACAGATGCAGGGACAGGGGCAGAGACAGAGACAGAGACAGAGACTGCGAGAGAGACAGAGACAGCGAGAGAGACAGAGACAGCGAGAGGGACAGAGATAGAGACAGAGACAGAGACAGAGACAGAGACACGGACAGAGACAGAGACAGAGACAGAGACAGAAACAGAGACGGAAACAGAGACAGACATAGAGACAGAGATAGTGGCAGGGACAGAGGCAGAGACAGAGACAGAGACAGAGACAGAGACAGAGACAGCGACAGCGACAGAGTCAGGGACAGAGAGAGAGACAGAGATAGAGACAGAGACAGAGACAGAGACAGAGACAGAGACAGAGACAGAGACAGAGACAGATACAGAGACAGAGACAGAGACAGAGACAGAGACAGAGACAGAGACAGAGACAGAGACAGAGACAGAGACAGAGACAGATACAGAGACAGAGACAGAGACGGAGACAGAGACAGAGACAGAGACAGAGACAGCGACAGCGACAGAGACAGGGACAGAGAGAGAGACAGAGACAGAGACTGAGACAGAGACAGAGACAGATATAGCGAGAGAGACAGAGATAGAGACAGAGACAGAGATTGAGACAGAGACAGAGACAGACAGAGACAGAGACAGAGACAGAGACAGAGACAGAGACAGAGACAGAGACAGAGACAGAGACAGAGACAGAGACAGAGACAGAGACAGAGACGGCGTGAGAGACAGAGATAGAGACAGAGGCAGAGACAGAGACAGAGACAGTGAGGTCGAGAGAGACAGAGATAGAGACGGAGACAGAGACAGAGACAGAGGCAGAGGCAGAGACTGCGACAGAGACAGTGACGGCGAGAGAGACAGAGATAGAGACAGAGACAGAGATAGAGACAGAGACAGAGACAGAGGCAGAGGCAGAGGCAGAGGCAGAGACTGCGGCAGAGACAGTGACGGCGAGAGAGACAGAAACAGAGACAGAAACAGAGACAGACATAGAGACAGAGACAGAGGCAGGGACAGGGGCAGAGACAGAGACAGAGACAGAGACTGCGACAGAGACAGAGACAGCGAGAGAGACAGAGATAGAGACAGAGATAGAGACAGAGACAGAGACAGAGACAGAGACAGAGACAGAGACAGAGACAGAGACAGAGACAGATACAGAGACAGAGACAGAGACAGAGACAGAGACAGAGACAGAGACAGAAACAGAGACAGAGACAGAGACAGATACAGAGACAGAGACAGATACAGAGACAGAGACAGAGACGGAGGCAGAGACAGAGACAGAGACAGAGACAGCGACAGCGACAGAGACAGGGACAGAGAGAGAGACAGAGACAGAGACAGAGACAGAGACAGAGACAGAGACAGATACAGAGACAGAGACAGAGACAGAGACAGAGACAGAGACAGAGACAGAGACAGAGACAGAGACAGAGACAGAGACAGAGACAGAGACAGAGACAGAGACAGAGACAGAGACAGAGACAGAGACAGAGACAGAGACAGAGACAGAGACAGAGACAGAGACAGAGACAGAGACAGAGACAGAGACAGAGACAGAGACAGAGACAGAGACAGCGACAGAGACAGAGACAGAGACATAGACAGAGACAGAGCCAGAGGTGGAAGCAGAGACAGAGACAGCGAGAGAGATAGAGATAGAGGCAGAGACAGAGACAGAGACAGAGATAGAGGCAGCGGCAGAGGCAGAGACTGCGACAGAGACAGTGACGGCGAGAGAGACAGAGATAGAGACAGCGACAGAGACAGAGACAGGGACGGAGACAGAGACAGAGACCGAGATAGAGACAGAGACAGAGACAGAGGCAGAGGCAGAGGCAGAGGCAGAGGCAGAGACTGCGACAGAGACAGTGACGGCGAGAGAGACAGAAACAGAGACAGAAGCAGAGACAGACATAGAGACAGAGACAGAGGCAGGGACAGGGGCAGAGACGGAGACAGAGACAGAGACTGCGACAGAGACAGAGACAGCGAGAGAGACAGAGATAGAGACAGAGACAGAGACAGAGACAGAGACAGAGACAGAGACAGAGAGAGAGACAGAGACAGAGACAGAGACAGAGACAGAGACAGAGACAGAGAAAGAGACAGAGACAGACATAGAGACTGAGACAAAGGGCAGGGACAGAGGCAGAGACAGAGACAGATACAGAGACAGAGACTGAGACAGAGACAGAGACAGAGACAGAGACAGAGACAGAGACAGAGACAGAGACAGAGACAGAGACTCCGACAGAGACAGAGACAGCGAGAGAGACAGAGAGAGAGACAGAGACAGAGACAGAGACAGAGACAGGGACAGAGACAGAGACAGAGACAGAAACAGAGACAGAAACAGAGACAGACATAGAGACAGAGACAGTGGCAGGGACAGAGACAGAGACAGAGACAGAGACAGAGACAGAGACAGCGACAGCGACAGAGTCAGGGACAGAGAGAGAGACAGAGATAGAGACAGAGACAGAGACAGAGACAGAGACAGAGACAGAGACAGAGACAGAGACAGCGACAGCGACAGAGACAGGGACAGAGAGAGAGACAGAGACAGAGACAGAGACAGAGACAGAGACAGAGACAGAGACAGAGACAGAGACAGAGACAGAGACAGAGACAGAGACAGAGACAGAGACAGAGACAGAGACAGAGACAGAGACAGAGACAGAGACAGAGACAGAGACAGAGACAGCGACAGAGACAGAGACAGAGCCAGAGGTGGAAGCAGAGACAGAGTCAGCGAGAGAGATAGAGATAGAGGCAGAGACAGAGACAGAGGCAGAGATAGAGGCAGCGGCAGAGGCAGAGACTGCGACAGAGACAGTGACGGCGAGAGAGACAGAGATAGAGACAGCGACAGAGACAGAGACAGGGACGGAGACAGAGACAGAGACCGAGATAGAGACAGAGACAGAGACAGAGGCAGAGGCAGAGGCAGAGGCAGAGACTGCGACAGAGACAGTGACGGCGAGAGAGACAGAAACAGAGACAGAAGCAGAGACAGACATAGAGACAGAGACAGAGACAGGGACAGGGGCAGAGACGGAGACAGAGACAGAGACTGCGACAGAGACAGAGACAGCGAGAGAGACAGAGATAGAGACAGAGACAGAGACAGAGACAGAGACAGAGACAGAGACAGAGAGAGAGACAGAGACAGAGACAGAGACAGAGACAGAGACAGAGAAAGAGACAGAGACAGACATAGAGACTGAGACAAAGGGCAGGGACAGAGGCAGAGACAGAGACAGATACAGAGACAGAGACAGAGACTGAGACAGAGACAGAGACAGAGACAGAGACAGAGACAGAGACAGAGACAGAGACAGAGACAGAGACTCCGACAGAGACAGAGACAGCGAGAGAGACAGAGATAGAGACAGAGACAGAGACAGAGACAGAGACAGGGACAGAGACAGAGACAGAGACAGAAACAGAGACAGAAACAGAGACAGACATAGAGACAGAGACAGTGGCAGGGACAGAGGCAGAGGCAGAGACAGAGACAGAGACAGAGACAGAGACAGAGACAGAGACAGAGACAGCGACAGAGTCAGGGACAGAGAGAGAGACAGAGATAGAGACAGAGACAGAGACAGTGACAGAGACAGAGACAGAGACAGAGACAGAGACAGAGACAGAGACAGAGACAGAGACAGAGACAGAGACAGAGACAGAGACAGAGACAGAGACAGAGACAGAGACAGAGACAGAGACAGAGACAGAGACAGAGACAGATACAGAGACAGAGACAGAGACAGAGACAGAGACGGAGACAGAGACAGAGACAGAGACAGAGACAGCGACAGCGACAGAGACAGGGACAGAGAGAGAGACAGAGACAGAGACTGAGACAGAGACAGAGACAGAGATAGCGAGAGAGACAGAGATAGAGACATCGACAGAGATTGAGACAGAGACAGAGACAGACAGAGACAGAGACAGAGACAGAGACAGAGACAGAGACAGAGACAGAGACAGAGACAGAGACAGAGACAGAGACAGAGACAGAGACAGAGACAGAGACAGAGACAGAGACAGAGACGGTGTGAGAGACAGAGATAGAGACAGAGACAGAGAGGTCGAGAGAGACAGAGATAGAGACGGAGACAGAGACAGAGACAGAGGCAGAGGCAGAGACTGCGACAGAGACAGTGACGGCGAGAGAGACAGAGATAGAGACAGAGACAGAGACAGAGGCAGAGGCAGAGGCAGAGGCAGAGACTGCGGCAGAGACAGTGACGGCGAGAGAGACAGAAACAGAGACAGAAACAGAGACAGACATAGAGACAGAGACAGATGCAGGGACAGGGGCAGAGACAGAGACAGAGACAGAGACTGCGAGAGAGACAGAGACAGCGAGAGAGACAGAGACAGCGAGAGGGACAGAGATAGAGACAGAGACAGAGACAGAGACAGAGACACGGACAGAGACAGAGACAGAGACAGAGACAGAAACAGAGACGGAAACAGAGACAGACATAGAGACAGAGATAGTGGCAGGGACAGAGGCAGAGACAGAGACAGAGACAGAGACAGAGACAGAGACAGCGACAGCGACAGAGTCAGGGACAGAGAGAGAGACAGAGATAGAGACAGAGACAGAGACAGAGACAGAGACAGAGACAGAGACAGAGACAGAGACAGATACAGAGACAGAGACAGAGACAGAGACAGAGACAGAGACAGAGACAGAGACAGAGACAGAGACAGAGACAGAGACAGATACAGAGACAGAGACAGAGACGGAGACAGAGACAGAGACAGAGACAGAGACAGCGACAGCGACAGAGACAGGGACAGAGAGAGAGACAGAGACAGAGACTGAGACAGAGACAGAGACAGATATAGCGAGAGAGACAGAGATAGAGACAGAGACAGAGATTGAGACAGAGACAGAGACAGACAGAGACAGAGACAGAGACAGAGACAGAGACAGAGACAGAGACAGAGACAGAGACAGAGACAGAGACAGAGACAGAGACAGAGACAGAGACGGCGTGAGAGACAGAGATAGAGACAGAGGCAGAGACAGAGACAGAGACAGTGAGGTCGAGAGAGACAGAGATAGAGACGGAGACAGAGACAGAGACAGAGGCAGAGGCAGAGACTGCGACAGAGACAGTGACGGCGAGAGAGACAGAGATAGAGACAGAGACAGAGATAGAGACAGAGACAGAGACAGAGGCAGAGGCAGAGGCAGAGGCAGAGACTGCGGCAGAGACAGTGACGGCGAGAGAGACAGAAACAGAGACAGAAACAGAGACAGACATAGAGACAGAGACAGAGGCAGGGACAGGGGCAGAGACAGAGACAGAGACAGAGACTGCGACAGAGACAGAGACAGCGAGAGAGACAGAGATAGAGACAGAGATAGAGACAGAGACAGAGACAGAGACAGAGACAGAGACAGAGACAGAGACAGAGACAGAGACAGATACAGAGACAGAGACAGAGACAGAGACAGAGACAGAGACAGAGACAGAAACAGAGACAGAGACAGAGACAGATACAGAGACAGAGACAGATACAGAGACAGAGACAGAGACGGAGGCAGAGACAGAGACAGAGACAGAGACAGCGACAGCGACAGAGACAGGGACAGAGAGAGAGACAGAGACAGAGACAGAGACAGAGACAGAGACAGAGACAGATACAGAGACAGAGACAGAGACAGAGACAGAGACAGAGACAGAGACAGAGACAGAGACAGAGACAGAGACAGAGACAGAGACAGAGACAGAGACAGAGACAGAGACAGAGACAGAGACAGAGACAGAGACAGAGACAGAGACAGAGACAGAGACAGAGACAGAGACAGAGACAGAGACAGAGACAGAGACAGAGACAGAGACAGCGACAGAGACAGAGACAGAGACATAGACAGAGACAGAGCCAGAGGTGGAAGCAGAGACAGAGACAGCGAGAGAGATAGAGATAGAGGCAGAGACAGAGACAGAGACAGAGATAGAGGCAGCGGCAGAGGCAGAGACTGCGACAGAGACAGTGACGGCGAGAGAGACAGAGATAGAGACAGCGACAGAGACAGAGACAGGGACGGAGACAGAGACAGAGACCGAGATAGAGACAGAGACAGAGACAGAGGCAGAGGCAGAGGCAGAGGCAGAGGCAGAGACTGCGACAGAGACAGTGACGGCGAGAGAGACAGAAACAGAGACAGAAGCAGAGACAGACATAGAGACAGAGACAGAGGCAGGGACAGGGGCAGAGACGGAGACAGAGACAGAGACTGCGACAGAGACAGAGACAGCGAGAGAGACAGAGATAGAGACAGAGACAGAGACAGAGACAGAGACAGAGACAGAGACAGAGAGAGAGACAGAGACAGAGACAGAGACAGAGACAGAGACAGAGACAGAGAAAGAGACAGAGACAGACATAGAGACTGAGACAAAGGGCAGGGACAGAGGCAGAGACAGAGACAGATACAGAGACAGAGACTGAGACAGAGACAGAGACAGAGACAGAGACAGAGACAGAGACAGAGACAGAGACAGAGACAGAGACTCCGACAGAGACAGAGACAGCGAGAGAGACAGAGAGAGAGACAGAGACAGAGACAGAGACAGAGACAGGGACAGAGACAGAGACAGAGACAGAAACAGAGACAGAAACAGAGACAGACATAGAGACAGAGACAGTGGCAGGGACAGAGGCAGAGGCAGAGACAGAGACAGAGACAGAGACAGAGACAGAGACAGAGACAGAGACAGAGATAGCGAGAGAGACAGAGATAGAGACAGAGACAGAGGCAGAGACAGAGGCAGGGACAGAGGCAGACACAGAGACAGAGACAGAGACATGGACAGGGACAGAGGCAGAGGTAAAAGCAGAGACAGAGACAGCGAGAGAGATAGAGATAGAGGCAGAGACAGAGACAGAGTCAGAGATAGAGGCAGCGGCAGAGGCAGGGACTGCGACAGAGACAGTGACGGCGAGAGGGACAGAGATAGAGACAGCGACAGAGACAGAGACAGGGACGGAGACAGAGACAGAAACCGAGATAGAGACAGAGACAGAGACAGAGGTAGACGCAGAGGCAAAGGCAGAGGCAGAGACTGCGACAGAGACAGTGACGGCGAGAGAGACAGAAACAGAGACAGAAACAGAGGCAGACATAGAGACAGAGACAGCGGCAGGGACAGAGGCAGAGACAGAGACAGAGACAGAGACTGCGACAGAGACAGAGACCGCGAGAGAGACAGATATAGAGACAGCGACAGAGACAGAGACAGAGACAGCGAGAGAGACAGAGATAGAGACAGAGACAGGGACAGAGACAGAGACAGAGACAGAGACTGCGACAGAGACAGAGACCATGAGAGAGACAGAGATAGAGACAGAGACAGAGACAGAGACTGAGACAGCGAGAGAGACAGAGACAGAGACAGAGGCAGAGACAGAGACAGAGACAGAGACGGAGGCAGAGACAAGGACAGAGTCAGAGACAGAGACAGAGGCAGAGGCAGAGAGGTCGAGAGAGACAGAGATAGAGACGGAGACAGAGACAGAGACAGAGACGGCGAGAGAGACAGAGACAGAGACAGAGACAGATACAGAGACAGAGACAGAGGCAGAGGCAGCGGCAGAGACTGCGACAGAGACAGTGACGGCGAGAGAGACAGAGATAGAGACAGAGACAGAGACAGAGACAGAGACGGAGACAGAGACAGAGACAGCGACAGAGACAGAGACAGCGACAGCGACAGAGACAGGGCCAGAGAGAGAGACAGAGACAGAGACTGAGACCGAGACAGAGACAGAGATAGCGAGAGAGACAGAGATAGAGACAGAGACAGAGATTGAGACAGAGACAGAGACAGACAGAGACAGAGACAGAGACAGAGACAGAGACAGAGACAGAGACAGAGACAGAGATAGAGACAGAGACAGAGACAGAGACAGAGACAGAGACAGAGACAGAGACAGAGACAGAGACAGAGACAGAGACAGAGACAGAGACAGAGACAGAGACAGAGACAGAGACAGAGACAGAGACAGAGACAGAGACAGAGACAGAGACAGTTACACAGACAGAGACAGAGACAGACACAGATACAGAGGCAGAGACAGAGACAGAAGCAGAGACAGAGACAGAGACAGAGACGGGGGCAGAGACAGAGACAGAGACAGAGACAGAGACAGAGACAGAGGCAGAGGCAGAGAGGTCGAGAGAGACAGAGATAGAGACGGAGACAGAGACAGAGACAGAGACAGAGACAGCGGCAGAGGCAGAGAGGTCGAGAGAGACAGAGATAGAGACGGAGACAGAGACAGAGACAGAGACGGCGAGAGAGACAGAGACAGAGACAGAGACAGATACAGAGACAGAGACAGAGACAGAGACAGGGACGGAGACAGAGACAGAGACCGAGATAGAGACAGAGACAGAGACAGAGGCAGAGGCAGAGGCAGAGGCAGAGACTGCGACAGAGACAGTGACGGCGAGAGAGACAGAAACAGAGACAGAAGCAGAGACAGACATAGAGACAGAGACAGAGGCAGGGACAGGGGCAGAGACGGAGACAGAGACAGAGACTGCGACAGAGACAGAGACAGCGAGAGAGACAGAGATAGAGACAGAGACAGAGACAGAGACAGAGACAGAGACAGAGACAGAGAGAGAGACAGAGACAGAGACAGAGACAGAGACAGAGACAGAGAAAGAGACAGAGACAGACATAGAGACTGAGACAAAGGGCAGGGACAGAGGCAGAGACAGAGACAGATACAGAGACAGAGACTGAGACAGAGACAGAGACAGAGACAGAGACAGAGACAGAGACAGAGACAGAGACAGAGACTCCGACAGAGACAGAGACAGCGAGAGAGACAGAGATAGAGACAGAGACAGAGACAGAGACAGAGACAGGGACAGAGACAGAGACAGAGACAGAAACAGAGACAGAAACAGAGACAGACATAGAGACAGAGACAGTGGCAGGGACAGAGGCAGAGGCAGAGACAGAGACAGAGACAGAGACAGAGACAGAGACAGAGACAGAGACAGAGACAGCGACAGAGTCAGGGACAGAGAGAGAGACAGAGATAGAGACAGAGACAGAGACAGTGACAGAGACAGAGACAGAGACAGAGACAGAGACAGAGACAGAGACAGAGACAGAGACAGAGACAGAGACAGAGACAGAGACAGAGACAGAGACAGAGACAGAGACAGAGACAGATACAGAGACAGAGACAGAGACAGAGACAGAGACGGAGACAGAGACAGAGACAGAGACAGAGACAGCGACAGCGACAGAGACAGGGACAGAGAGAGAGACAGAGACAGAGACTGAGACAGAGACAGAGACAGAGATAGCGAGAGAGACAGAGATAGAGACATCGACAGAGATTGAGACAGAGACAGAGACAGGCAGAGACAGAGACAGAGACAGAGACAGAGACAGAGACAGAGACAGAGACAGAGACAGAGACAGAGACAGAGACAGAGACAGAGACAGAGACAGAGACAGAGACAGAGACAGAGACAGAGACAGAGACAGAGACAGAGACAGAGACAGAGACAGAGACAGAGACAGAGACAGAGACAGAGACAGAGACGGTGTGAGAGACAGAGATAGAGACAGAGACAGAGACAGAGACAGAGACAGAGAGGTCGAGAGAGACAGAGATAGAGACGGAGACAGAGACAGAGACAGAGGCAGAGGCAGAGACTGCGACAGAGACAGTGACGGCGAGAGAGACAGAGATAGAGACAGAGACAGAGACAGAGGCAGAGGCAGAGGCAGAGGCAGAGACTGCGGCAGAGACAGTGACGGCGAGAGAGACAGAAACAGAGACAGAAACAGAGACAGACATAGAGACAGAGACAGATGCAGGGACAGGGGCAGAGACAGAGACAGAGACAGAGACAGAGACAGAGACAGAGACAGAGACAGAGACAGAGACGGAGACAGAGACAGAGACAGAGACAGAGACAGAGACAGCGACAGCGACAGAGACAGGGACAGAGAGAGAGACAGAGACAGAGACTGAGACAGAGACAGAGACAGAGATAGCGAGAGAGACAGAGATAGAGACAGAGACAGAGTTTGATACAGAGACAGAGACAGACAGAGACAGAGACAGAGATAGAGGCAGCGGCAGAGGCAGAGACTGCGACAGAGACAGTGACGGCGAGAGAGACAGAGATAGAGACAGCGACAGAGACAGAGACAGGGACGGAGACAGAGACAGAGACCGAGATAGAGACAGAGACAGAGACAGAGGCAGAGGCAGAGGCAGAGGCAGAGGCAGAGGCAGAGACTGCGACAGAGACAGTGACGGCGAGAGAGACAGAAACAGAGACAGAAGCAGAGACAGACATAGAGACAGAGACAGATGCAGGGACAGGGGCAGAGACAGAGACAGAGACAGAGACTGCGACAGAGACAGAGACAGCGAGAGAGACAGAGACAGCGAGAGAGACAGAGATAGAGACAGAGACAGAGACAGAGACAGAGACAGGGACAGAGACAGAGACAGAGACAGAAACAGAGACAGAAACAGAGACAGACATAGAGACAGAGACAGTGGCAGGGACAGAGGCAGAGACAGAGACAGAGACAGAGACAGAGACAGAGACAGCGACAGCGACAGAGTCAGGGACAGAGAGAGAGACAGAGATAGAGACAGAGACAGAGACAGAGACAGAGACAGAGACAGAGACAGAGACAGAGACAGCGACAGCGACAGAGACAGGGACAGAGAGAGAGACAGAGACAGAGACAGAGACAGAGACAGAGACAGAGACAGAGACAGAGACAGAGACAGAGACAGAGACAGAGACAGAGACAGAGACAGAGATAGAGGCAGCGGCAGAGGCAGAGACTGCGACAGAGACAGTGACGGCGAGAGAGACAGAGATAGAGACAGCGACAGAGACAGAGACAGGGACGGAGACAGAGACAGAGACCGAGATAGAGACAGAGACAGAGACAGAGGCAGAGGCAGAGGCAGAGGCAGAGACTGCGACAGAGACAGTGACGGCGAGAGAGACAGAAACAGAGACAGAAGCAGAGACAGACATAGAGACAGAGACAGAGGCAGGGACAGGGGCAGAGACGGAGACAGAGACAGAGACTGCGACAGAGACAGAGACAGCGAGAGAGACAGAGATAGAGACAGAGACAGAGACAGAGACAGAGACAGAGACAGAGACAGAGAGAGGGACAGAGACAGAGACAGAGACAGAGACAGAGACAGAGAAAGAGACAGAGACAGACATAGAGACTGAGACAAAGGGCAGGGACAGAGGCAGAGACAGAGACAGATACAGAGACAGAGACAGAGACTGAGACAGAGACAGAGACAGAGACAGAGACAGAGACAGAGACAGAGACAGAGACAGAGACAGAGACTCCGACAGAGACAGAGACAGCGAGAGAGACAGAGATAGAGACAGAGACAGAGACAGAGACAGAGACAGGGACAGAGACAGAGACAGAGACAGAAACAGAGACAGAAACAGAGACAGACATAGAGACAGAGACAGTGGCAGGGACAGAGGCAGAGGCAGAGACAGAGACAGAGACAGAGACAGAGACAGAGACAGAGACAGAGACAGCGACAGAGTCAGGGACAGAGAGAGAGACAGAGATAGAGACAGAGACAGAGACAGTGACAGAGACAGAGACAGAGACAGAGACAGAGACAGAGACAGAGACAGAGACAGAGACAGAGACAGAGACAGAGACAGAGACAGAGACAGAGACAGAGACAGAGACAGAGACAGAGACAGATACAGAGACAGAGACAGAGACAGAGACAGAGACGGAGACAGAGACAGAGACAGAGACAGAGACAGCGACAGCGACAGAGACAGGGACAGAGAGAGAGACAGAGACAGAGACTGAGACAGAGACAGAGACAGAGATAGCGAGAGAGACAGAGATAGAGACATCGACAGAGATTGAGACAGAGACAGAGACAGACAGAGACAGAGACAGAGACAGAGACAGAGACAGAGACAGAGACAGAGACAGAGACAGAGACAGAGACAGAGACAGAGACAGAGACAGAGACAGAGACAGAGACAGAGACAGAGACGGTGTGAGAGACAGAGATAGAGACAGAGACAGAGACAGAGACAGAGACAGAGAGGTCGAGAGAGACAGAGATAGAGACGGAGACAGAGACAGAGACAGAGGCAGAGGCAGAGACTGCGACAGAGACAGTGACGGCGAGAGAGACAGAGATAGAGACAGAGACAGAGACAGAGGCAGAGGCAGAGGCAGAGGCAGAGACTGCGGCAGAGACAGTGACGGCGAGAGAGACAGAAACAGAGACAGAAACAGAGACAGACATAGAGACAGAGACAGATGCAGGGACAGGGGCAGAGACAGAGACAGAGACAGAGACTGCGAGAGAGACAGAGACAGCGAGAGAGACAGAGACAGCGAGAGGGACAGAGATAGAGACAGAGACAGAGACAGAGACAGAGACACGGACAGAGACAGAGACAGAGACAGAGACAGAAACAGAGACGGAAACAGAGACAGACATAGAGACAGAGATAGTGGCAGGGACAGAGGCAGAGACAGAGACAGAGACAGAGACAGAGACAGAGACAGCGACAGCGACAGAGTCAGGGACAGAGAGAGAGACAGAGATAGAGACAGAGACAGAGACAGAGACAGAGACAGAGACAGAGACAGAGACAGAGACAGAGACAGAGACAGAGACAGAGACAGAGACAGAGACAGAGACAGATACAGAGACAGAGACAGAGACGGAGACAGAGACAGAGACAGAGACAGAGACAGAGACAGAGACAGCGACAGCGACAGAGACAGGGACAGAGAGAGAGACAGAGACAGAGACTGAGACAGAGACAGAGACAGATATAGCGAGAGAGACAGAGATAGAGACAGAGACAGAGATTGAGACAGAGACAGAGACAGACAGAGACAGAGACAGAGACAGAGACAGAGACAGAGACAGAGACAGAGACAGAGACAGAGACAGAGACAGAGACAGAGACAGAGACAGAGACAGAGACGGCGTGAGAGACAGAGATAGAGACAGAGGCAGAGACAGAGACAGAGACAGTGAGGTCGAGAGAGACAGAGATAGAGACGGAGACAGAGACAGAGACAGAGGCAGAGGCAGAGACTGCGACAGAGACAGTGACGGCGAGAGAGACAGAGATAGAGACAGAGACAGAGATAGAGACAGAGACAGAGACAGAGGCAGAGGCAGAGGCAGAGGCAGAGACTGCGGCAGAGACAGTGACGGCGAGAGAGACAGAAACAGAGACAGAAACAGAGACAGACATAGAGACAGAGACAGAGGCAGGGACAGGGGCAGAGACAGAGACAGAGACAGAGACTGCGACAGAGACAGAGACAGCGAGAGAGACAGAGATAGAGACAGAGATAGAGACAGAGACAGAGACAGAGACAGAGACAGAGACAGAGACAGAGACAGAGACAGAGACAGATACAGAGACAGAGACAGAGACAGAGACAGAGACAGAGACAGAGACAGAAACAGAGACAGAGACAGAGACAGATACAGAGACAGAGACAGATACAGAGACAGAGACAGAGACGGAGGCAGAGACAGAGACAGAGACAGAGACAGCGACAGCGACAGAGACAGGGACAGAGAGAGAGACAGAGACAGAGACAGAGACAGAGACAGAGACAGAGACAGATACAGAGACAGAGACAGAGACAGAGACAGAGACAGAGACAGAGACAGAGACAGAGACAGAGACAGAGACAGAGACAGAGACAGAGACAGAGACAGAGACAGAGACAGAGACAGAGACAGAGACAGAGACAGAGACAGAGACAGAGACAGAGACAGAGACAGAGACAGAGACAGAGACAGAAACAGAGACAGAGACAGAGACAGATACAGAGACAGAGACAGAGACAGAGACAGAGACAGAGACAGAGACAGAGACAGAGACAGAGACAGAGACAGATACAGAGACAGAGACAGAGACAGAGACAGAGACAGAGACAGAGACAGAGACAGAGACAGAGACAGAGACAGAGACAGAGACAGAGACAGAGACAGATACAGAGACAGAGACAGAGACGGAGACAGAGACAGAGACAGAGACAGAGACAGAGACAGAGACAGAGACAGAGACAGAGACAGAGACAGAGACAGAGACAGAGACAGAGACAGCGACAGCGACAGAGACAGGGACAGAGAGAGAGACAGAGACAGAGACTGAGACAGAGACAGAGACAGATATAGCGAGAGAGACAGAGATAGAGACAGAGACAGAGATTGAGACAGAGACAGAGACAGACAGAGACAGAGACAGAGACAGAGACAGAGACAGAGACAGAGACAGAGACAGAGACAGAGACAGAGACAGAGACAGAGACAGAGACAGAGACAGAGACGGCGTGAGAGACAGAGATAGAGACAGAGGCAGAGACAGAGACAGAGACAGTGAGGTCGAGAGAGACAGAGATAGAGACGGAGACAGAGACAGAGACAGAGGCAGAGGCAGAGACTGCGACAGAGACAGTGACGGCGAGAGAGACAGAGATAGAGACAGAGACAGAGATAGAGACAGAGACAGAGACAGAGGCAGAGGCAGAGGCAGAGGCAGAGACTGCGGCAGAGACAGTGACGGCGAGAGAGACAGAAACAGAGACAGAAACAGAGACAGACATAGAGACAGAGACAGAGGCAGGGACAGGGGCAGAGACAGAGACAGAGACAGAGACTGCGACAGAGACAGAGACAGCGAGAGAGACAGAGATAGAGACAGAGATAGAGACAGAGACAGAGACAGAGACAGAGACAGAGACAGAGACAGAGACAGAGACAGAGACAGATACAGAGACAGAGACAGAGACAGAGACAGAGACAGAGACAGAGACAGAAACAGAGACAGAGACAGAGACAGATACAGAGACAGAGACAGATACAGAGACAGAGACAGAGACGGAGGCAGAGACAGAGACAGAGACAGAGACAGCGACAGCGACAGAGACAGGGACAGAGAGAGAGACAGAGACAGAGACAGAGACAGAGACAGAGACAGAGACAGATACAGAGACAGAGACAGAGACAGAGACAGAGACAGAGACAGAGACAGAGACAGAGACAGAGACAGAGACAGAGACAGAGACAGAGACAGAGACAGAGACAGAGACAGAGACAGAGACAGAGACAGAGACAGAGACAGAGACAGAGACAGAGACAGAGACAGAGACAGAGACAGAGACAGAGACAGAGACAGCGACAGAGACAGAGACAGAGACATAGACAGAGACAGAGCCAGAGGTGGAAGCAGAGACAGAGACAGCGAGAGAGATAGAGATAGAGGCAGAGACAGAGACAGAGACAGAGATAGAGGCAGCGGCAGAGGCAGAGACTGCGACAGAGACAGTGACGGCGAGAGAGACAGAGATAGAGACAGCGACAGAGACAGAGACAGGGACGGAGACAGAGACAGAGACCGAGATAGAGACAGAGACAGAGACAGAGGCAGAGGCAGAGGCAGAGGCAGAGGCAGAGACTGCGACAGAGACAGTGACGGCGAGAGAGACAGAAACAGAGACAGAAGCAGAGACAGACATAGAGACAGAGACAGAGGCAGGGACAGGGGCAGAGACGGAGACAGAGACAGAGACTGCGACAGAGACAGAGACAGCGAGAGAGACAGAGATAGAGACAGAGACAGAGACAGAGACAGAGACAGAGACAGAGACAGAGAGAGAGACGGAGACAGAGACAGAGACAGAGACAGAGACAGAGACAGAGAAAGAGACAGAGACAGACATAGAGACTGAGACAAAGGGCAGGGACAGAGGCAGAGACAGAGACAGATACAGAGACAGAGACTGAGACAGAGACAGAGACAGAGACAGAGACAGAGACAGAGACAGAGACAGAGACAGAGACTCCGACAGAGACAGAGACAGCGAGAGAGACAGAGATAGAGACAGAGACAGAGACAGAGACAGAGACAGAGACAGGGACAGAGACAGAGACAGAGACAGAAACAGAGACAGAAACAGAGACAGACATAGAGACAGAGACAGTGGCAGGGACAGAGGCAGAGGCAGAGACAGAGACAGAGACAGAGACAGAGACAGAGACAGAGACAGAGACAGCGACAGAGTCAGGGACAGAGAGAGAGACAGAGATAGAGACAGAGACAGAGACAGTGACAGAGACAGAGACAGAGACAGAGACAGAGACAGAGACAGAGACAGAGACAGAGACAGAGACAGAGACAGAGACAGAGACAGAGACAGAGACAGAGACAGAGACAGAGACAGAGACAGATACAGAGACAGAGACAGAGACAGAGACAGAGACGGAGACAGAGACAGAGACAGAGACAGAGACAGCGACAGCGACAGAGACAGGGACAGAGAGAGAGACAGGGACAGAGACTGAGACAGAGACAGAGACAGAGATAGCGAGAGAGACAGAGATAGAGACATCGACAGAGATTGAGACAGAGACAGAGACAGACAGAGACAGAGACAGAGACAGAGACAGAGACAGAGACAGAGACAGAGACAGAGACAGAGACAGAGACAGAGACAGAGACAGAGACAGCGACAGAGACAGAGACAGAGACATAGACAGAGACAGAGCCAGAGGTGGAAGCAGAGACAGAGACAGCGAGAGAGATAGAGATAGAGGCAGAGACAGAGACAGAGACAGAGATAGAGGCAGCGGCAGAGGCAGAGACTGCGACAGAGACAGTGACGGCGAGAGAGACAGAGATAGAGACAGCGACAGAGACAGAGACAGGGACGGAGACAGAGACAGAGACCGAGATAGAGACAGAGACAGAGACAGAGGCAGAGGCAGAGGCAGAGGCAGAGGCAGAGACTGCGACAGAGACAGTGACGGCGAGAGAGACAGAAACAGAGACAGAAGCAGAGACAGACATAGAGACAGAGACAGAGGCAGGGACAGGGGCAGAGACGGAGACAGAGACAGAGACTGCGACAGAGACAGAGACAGCGAGAGAGACAGAGATAGAGACAGAGACAGAGACAGAGACAGAGACAGAGACAGAGACAGAGAGAGAGACAGAGACAGAGACAGAGACAGAGACAGAGACAGAGACAGAGAAAGAGACAGAGACAGACATAGAGACTGAGACAAAGGGCAGGGACAGAGGCAGAGACAGAGACAGATACAGAGACAGAGACTGAGACAGAGACAGAGACAGAGACAGAGACAGAGACAGAGACAGAGACAGAGACAGAGACAGAGACTCCGACAGAGACAGAGACAGCGAGAGAGACAGAGATAGAGACAGAGACAGAGACAGAGACAGAGACAGGGACAGAGACAGAGACAGAGACAGAAACAGAGACAGAAACAGAGACAGACATAGAGACAGAGACAGTGGCAGGGACAGAGGCAGAGGCAGAGACAGAGACAGAGACAGAGACAGAGACAGAGACAGAGACAGAGACAGCGACAGAGTCAGGGACAGAGAGAGAGACAGAGATAGAGACAGAGACAGAGACAGTGACAGAGACAGAGACAGAGACAGAGACAGAGACAGAGACAGAGACAGAGACAGAGACAGAGACAGAGACAGAGACAGAGACAGAGACAGAGACAGAGACAGAGACAGAGACAGAGACAGAGACAGAGACAGAGACAGAGACAGAGACAGAGACAGAGACGGAGACAGAGACAGAGACAGAGACAGAGACAGCGACAGCGACAGAGACAGGGACAGAGAGAGAGACAGGGACAGAGACTGAGACAGAGACAGAGACAGAGATAGCGAGAGAGACAGAGATAGAGACATCGACAGAGATTGAGACAGAGACAGAGACAGACAGAGACAGAGACAGAGACAGAGACAGAGACAGAGACAGAGACAGAGACAGAGACAGAGACAGAGACAGAGACAGAGACAGAGACAGAGACAGAGACAGAGACAGAGACAGAGACGGTGTGAGAGACAGAGATAGAGACAGAGACAGAGACAGAGACAGAGACAGAGATGTCGAGAGAGACAGAGATAGAGACGGAGACAGAGACAGAGACAGAGGCAGAGGCAGAGACTGCGACAGAGACAGTGACGGCGAGAGAGACAGAGATAGAGACAGAGACAGAGACAGAGGCAGAGGCAGAGGCAGAGGCAGAGACTGCGGCAGAGACAGTGACGGCGAGAGAGACAGAAACAGAGACAGACATAGAGACAGAGACAGATGCAGGGACAGGGGCAGAGACAGAGACAGAGACAGAGACTGCGACAGAGACAGAGACAGCGAGAGAGACAGAGACAGCGAGAGGGACAGAGATAGAGACAGAGACAGAGACAGAGACAGAGACACGGACAGAGACAGAGACAGAGACAGAGACAGAAACAGAGACGGAAACAGAGACAGACATAGAGACAGAGATAGTGGCAGGGACAGAGGCAGAGACAGAGACAGAGACAGAGACAGAGACAGAGACAGCGACAGCGACAGAGTCAGGGACAGAGAGAGAGACAGAGATAGAGACAGAGACAGAGACAGAGACAGAGACAGAGACAGAGACAGAGACAGATACAGAGACAGAGACAGAGACAGAGACAGAGACAGAGACAGAGACAGAGACAGAGACAGAGACAGAGACAGAGACAGAGACAGAGACAGAGACAGAGACAGATACAGAGACAGAGACAGAGACGGAGACAGAGACAGAGACAGAGACAGAGACAGCGACAGCGACAGAGACAGGGACAGAGAGAGAGACAGAGACAGAGACTGAGACAGAGACAGAGACAGATATAGCGAGAGAGACAGAGATAGAGACAGAGACAGAGATTGAGACAGAGACAGAGACAGACAGAGACAGAGACAGAGACAGAGACAGAGACAGAGACAGAGACAGAGACAGAGACAGAGACAGAGACAGAGACAGAGACAGAGACAGAGACAGAGACGGCGTGAGAGACAGAGATAGAGACAGAGGCAGAGACAGAGACAGAGACAGTGAGGTCGAGAGAGACAGAGATAGAGACGGAGACAGAGACAGAGACAGAGGCAGAGGCAGAGACTGCGACAGAGACAGTGACGGCGAGAGAGACAGAGATAGAGACAGAGACAGAGATAGAGACAGAGACAGAGACAGAGGCAGAGGCAGAGGCAGAGGCAGAGACTGCGGCAGAGACAGTGACGGCGAGAGAGACAGAAACAGAGACAGAAACAGAGACAGACATAGAGACAGAGACAGAGGCAGGGACAGGGGCAGAGACAGAGACAGAGACAGAGACTGCGACAGAGACAGAGACAGCGAGAGAGACAGAGATAGAGACAGAGATAGAGACAGAGACAGAGACAGAGACAGAGACAGAGACAGAGACAGAGACAGAGACAGAGACAGATACAGAGACAGAGACAGAGACAGAGACAGAGACAGAGACAGAGACAGAAACAGAGACAGAGACAGAGACAGATACAGAGACAGAGACAGATACAGAGACAGAGACAGAGACGGAGGCAGAGACAGAGACAGAGACAGAGACAGCGACAGCGACAGCGACAGAGACAGGGACAGAGAGAGAGACAGAGACAGAGACAGAGACAGAGACAGAGACAGAGACAGAGACAGATACAGAGACAGAGACAGAGACAGAGACAGAGACAGAGACAGAGACAGAGACAGAGACAGAGACAGAGACAGAGACAGAGACGGTGTGAGAGACAGAGATAGAGACAGAGACAGAGACAGAGACAGAGACAGAGACAGAGAGGTCGAGAGAGACAGAGATAGAGACGGAGACAGAGACAGAGACAGAGGCAGAGGCAGAGACTGCGACAGAGACAGTGACGGCGATAGAGACAGAGATAGAGACAGAGACAGAGACAGAGGCAGAGGCAGAGGCAGAGGCAGAGGCAGAGACTGCGGCAGAGACAGTGACGGCGAGAGAGACAGAAACCGAGACAGAACCAGAGACAGACATAGAGACAGACATAGAGACAGAGACAGATGCAGGGACAGGGGCAGAGACAGAGACAGAGACAGAGACTGCGACAGAGACAGAGACAGCGAGAGAGACAGAGACAGCGAGAGAGACAGAGATAGAGACAGAGACAGAGACAGAGACAGAGACAGGGACAGAGACAGAGACAGAGACAGAGACAGAGACAGAAACAGAGACAGACATAGAGACAGAGACAGTGGCAGGGACAGAGGCAGAGACAGAGACAGAGACAGAGACAGAGACAGAGACAGAGACAGCGACAGCGACAGAGTCAGGGACAGAGAGAGAGACAGAGATAGAGACAGAGACAGAGACAGAGACAGAGACAGAGACAGAGACAGAGACAGAGACAGAGACAGATACAGAGACAGAGACAGAGACAGAGACAGAGACAGAGACAGAGACAGAGACAGAGACAGAGACAGAGACAGATACAGAGACAGAGACAGATACAGAGACAGAGACAGAGACGGAGACAGAGACAGAGACAGAGACAGAGACAGAGACAGCGACAGCGACAGAGACAGGGACAGAGAGAGAGACAGAGACAGAGACTGATACAGAGACAGAGACAGAGATAGCGAGAGAGACAGAGATAGAGACAGAGACAGAGATTGAGACAGAGACAGAGACAGACAGAGACAGAGACAGAGACAGAGACAGAGACAGAGACAGAGACAGAGACAGAGACAGAGACGGCGTGAGAGACAGAGATAGAGACAGAGGCAGAGACAGAGACAGAGACAGTGAGGTCGAGAGAGACAGAGATAGAGACGGAGACAGAGACAGAGACAGAGGCAGAGGCAGAGACTGCGACAGAGACAGTGACGTCGAGAGAGACAGAGATAGAGACAGAGACAGAGATAGAGACAGAGACAGAGACAGAGGCAGAGGCAGAGACTGCGGCAGAGACAGTGACGGCGAGAGAGACAGAAACAGAGACAGAAACAGAGACAGACATAGAGACAGAGACAGAGGCAGGGACAGGGGCAGAGACAGAGACAGAGACAGAGACTGCGACAGAGACAGAGACAGCGAGAGAGACAGAGATAGAGACAGAGACAGAGACAGAGACAGAGACAGAGACAGAGACAGAGACAGAGACAGAGACAGAGACAGAGACAGAGACAGAGACAGAGACAGAGACAGAGACAGAGACAGAGACAGAGACAGAGACAGACATAGAGACAGAGACAAAGGGCAGGGACAGAGGCAGAGACAGAGACAGAGACAGAGACAGAGACAGAGACAGAGACAGAGACAGAGACAGAGACAGAGACAGAGACAGAGACAGAGACAGAGACAGAGACAGAGACGGCGTGAGAGACAGAGATAGAGATAGAGACAGAGACAGAGACAGAGACAGAGAGGTCGAGAGAGACAGAGATAGAGACGGAGACAGAGACAGAGTCAGAGGCAGAGGCAGAGACTGCGACAGAGACAGTGACGGCGAGAGAGACAGAGATAGAGACAGAGACAGAGATAGAGACAGAGACAGAGACAGAGGCAGAGGCAGAGGCAGAGGCAGAGACTGCGGCAGAGACAGTGACGGCGAGAGAGACAGAAACAGAGACAGAAACAGAGACAGACATAGAGACAGAGACAGAGGCAGGGACAGGGGCAGAGACAGAGACAGAGACAGAGACTGCGACAGAGACAGAGACAGCGAGAGAGACAGGGACAGAGACTGAGACAGAGACAGAGACAGAGATAGCGAGAGAGACAGAGATAGAGACAGAGACAGAGGCAGAGACAGAGGCAGGGACAGAGGCAGACACAGAGACAGAGACAGAGACATGGACAGGGACAGAGGCAGAGGTAAAAGCAGAGACAGAGACAGCGAGAGAGATAGAGATAGAGGCAGAGACAGAGACAGAGACAGAGACGGAGGCAGAGACAAGGACAGAGTCAGAGACAGAGACAGAGGCAGAGGCAGAGAGGTCGAGAGAGACAGAGATAGAGACGGAGACAGAGACAGAGACAGAGACGGCGAGAGAGACAGAGACAGAGACAGAGACAGATACAGAGACAGAGACAGAGGCAGAGGCAGCGGCAGAGACTGCGACAGAGACAGTGACGGCGAGAGAGACAGAGATAGAGACAGAGACAGAGACAGAGACAGAGAAGGAGACAGAGACAGAGAAGGAGACAGAGACAGAGACAGCGACAGAGACAGAGACAGCGACAGCGACAGAGACAGGGCCAGAGAGAGAGACAGAGACAGAGACTGAGACAGAGACAGAGACAGAGATAGCGAGAGAGACAGAGATAGAGACAGAGACAGAGATTGAGACAGAGACAGAGACAGACAGAGACAGAGACAGAGACAGAGACAGAGACAGAGACAGAGACAGAGACAGAGACAGAGACAGAGACAGAGACAGAGACAGAGACAGAGACAGAGACAGAGACAGAGACAGAGACAGAGACAGAGACAGAGACAGACACAGAGACAGAGACAGAGACAGAGACAGAGACAGAGACAGAGACAGAGACAGTTACACAGACAGAGACAGAGACAGACACAGATACAGAGGCAGAGACAGAGACAGAAGCAGAGACAGAGACAGAGACAGAGACGGAGGCAGAGACAGAGACAGAGACAGAGACAGAGACAGAGGCAGAGGCAGAGAGGTCGAGAGAGACAGAGATAGAGACGGAGACAGAGACAGAGACAGAGACAGAGACAGCCGCAGAGACAGAGAGGTCGAGAGAGACAGAGATAGAGACGGAGACAGAGACAGAGACAGAGACGGCGAGAGAGACAGAGACAGAGACAGAGACAGATACAGAGACAGAGACAGAGACAGAGGCAGGGACAGAGGCAGAGACAGAGACAGAGACAGAGACAGCGACAGAGACAGAGACCGCGAGAGAGACAGCGATAGAGACAGAGACAGAGACAGAGACAGCGAGAGAGACAGAGATAGAGACAGAGACAGAGACAGAGACAGAGACAGAGACAGAGACTGCGACAGAGACAGAGACCGCGAGAGAGACAGAGATAGAGACAGAGACAGAGACAGAGACTGAGACAGCGAGAGAGACAGAGACAGAGACAGAGACAGAGACAGAGACAGAGACAGAGACAAAGACAGAGGCAGAGAGAGAGACGGCGAGAGAGACAGAGATAGAGACAGAGACAGAGACAGAGACAGAGATAGAGACAGAGACAGAGACAGACACAGATACAGAGACAGAGACAGAGACAGAAGCAGAGACAGAGACAGAGTCAGAGACGGAGGCAGAGACAGAGACAGAGACAGAGACAGAGACAGAGACAGAGACAGAGACAGAGACAGAGACAGAGACTCAGACAGCGAGAGAGACAGAGACAGAGACAGAGACAGAGACAGAGACAGAGACAAAGACAGAGGCAGAGAGAGAGACGGCGAGAGAGACAGAGATAGAGACAGAGACAGAGACAGAGACAGAGATAGAGACAGAGACAGAGACAGACACAGATACAGAGACAGAGACAGAGACAGAAGCAGAGACAGAGACAGAGACAGAGACGGAGGCAGAGACAGAGACAGAGACAGAGACAGTGACAGAGACAGAGACAGAGACAGAGACAGAGACTCAGACAGCGAGAGAGACAGAGACAGAGACAGAGACAGAGACAGAGACAGAGACAGAGACAAAGACAGAGGCAGAGAGAGAGACGGCGAGAGAGACAGAGATAGAGACAGAGACAGAGACAGAGACAGAGATAGAGACAGAGACAGAGACAGACACGGATACAGAGACAGAGACAGAGACAGAAGCAGAGACAGAGACAGAGACAGAGACGGAGGCAGAGACAGAGACAGAGACAGAGACAGAGACAGAGACAGAGACAGAGACAGAGACAGAGACAGATACAGATACAGAGACAGAGACAGAGACAGAGACAGAGGCAGAGGCAGAGGCAGAGACTGCGACAGAGACAGTGACGGCGAGAGAGACAGAGATAGAGACAGAGACAGAGACAGAGACAGAGACAGAGACAGAGACGGAGACAGAGACAGAGACAGAGACAGAGACAGAGACAGCGACAGCGACAGAGACAGGGACAGAGAGAGAGACAGAGACAGAGACTGAGACAGAGACAGAGACAGAGAAAGCGAGAGAGACAGAGATAGAGACAGAGACAGAGTTTGATACAGAGACAGAGACAGACAGAGACAGAGACAGAGATAGAGGCAGCGGCAGAGGCAGAGACTGCGACAGAGACAGTGACGGCGAGAGAGACAGAGATAGAGACAGCGACAGAGACAGAGACAGGGACGGAGACAGAGACAGAGACCGAGATAGAGACTGAGACAGAGACAGAGGCAGAGGCAGAGGCAGAGGCAGAGGCAGAGGCAGAGACTGCGACAGAGACAGTGACGGCGAGAGAGACAGAAACAGAGACAGAAGCAGAGACAGACATAGAGACAGAGACAGATGCAGGGACAGGGGCAGAGACAGAGACAGAGACAGAGACTGCGACAGAGACAGAGACAGCGAGAGAGACAGAGACAGCGAGAGAGACAGAGATAGAGACAGAGACAGAGACAGAGACAGAGACAGGGACAGAGACAGAGACAGAGACAGAGACAGAAACAGAGACAGAAACAGAGACAGACATAGAGACAGAGACAGTGGCAGGGACAGAGGCAGAGACAGAGACAGAGACAGAGACAGAGACAGAGACAGCGACAGCGACAGAGTCAGGGACAGAGAGAGAGAAAGAGATAGAGACAGAGACAGAGACAGAGACAGAGACAGAGACAGAGACAGAGACAGAGACAGAGACAGATACAGAGACAGAGACAGAGACAGAGACAGAGACAGAGACAGAGACAGAGACAGAGACAGAGACAGATACAGAGACAGAGACAGATACAGAGACAGAGACAGAGACGGAGACAGAGACAGAGACAGAGACAGAGACAGCGACAGCGACAGAGACAGTGACAGAGAGTGAGACAGAGACAGAGACTGAGACAGAGACAGAGACTGAGACAGAGACAGAGACAGAGATAGCGAGAGAGACAGAGATAGAGACAGAGACAGAGATTGAGACAGAGACAGAGACAGAGACAGACAGAGACAGAGACAGAGACAGAGACAGACACAGAGACAGAGACAGAGACAGTGAGGTCGAGAGAGACAGAGATAGAGACGGAGACAGAGACAGAGACAGAGACAGAGGCAGAGGCAGAGACTGCGACAGAGACAGTGACGGCGAGAGAGACAGAGATAGAGACAGAGACAGAGATAGAGACAGAGACAGAGACAGAGGCAGAGGCAGAGGCAGAGGCAGAGGCAGAGACTGCGGCACAGACAGTGACGGCGAGAGAGACAGAAACAGAGACAGAAACAGAGGCAGACATAGAGACAGAGACAGAGGCAGGGACAGGGGCAGAGACAGAGACAGAGACAGAGACAGAGACTGCGACAGAGACAGAGACAGCGAGAGAGACAGAGATAGAGACAGAGACAGAGACAGAGACAGAGACAGAGACAGAGACAGAGACAGAGACAGAGACAGAGACAGAGACAGAGACAGAGACAGAGACAGAGACAGAGACAGAGACAGAGACAGAGACAGAGACAGAGACAGAGACAGAGACAGAGACAGAGACAGAGACAGAGACAGAGACAGCGACAGAGACAGAGACAGAGACAGAGACAGAGACAGAGACAGAGACAGAGACAGAGACAGCGACAGAGACAGAGACATAGACAGAGACAGAGACAGAGACAGAGACAGAGACAGAGACAGAGACAGAGACAGAGACAGAGACAGAGACAGAGACAGAGACAGAGACAGAGACAGAGATAGAGACAGAGACAGAGACAGACACAGATACAGAGACAGAGACAGAGACAGAGACAGAAGCAGAGACAGAGACAGAGACAGAGACGGAGGCAGAGGCAGAGGCAGAGACTGCGGCAGACACAGTGACGGCGAGAGAGACAGAAACAGAGACAGAAACAGAGACAGACATAGAGACAGAGACAGATGCAGGGACAGGGGCAGAGACAGAGACAGAGACAGAGACTGCGACAGAGACAGAGACAGCGAGAGAGACAGAGACAGCGAGAGGGACAGAGATAGAGACAGAGACAGAGACAGAGACAGAGACACGGACAGAGACAGAGACAGAAACAGAGACAGAAACAGAGACAGACATAGAGACAGAGACAGTGGCAGGGACAGAGGCAGAGACAGAGACAGAGACAGAGACAGAGACAGAGACAGAGACAGCGACAGCGACAGAGTCAGGGACAGAGAGAGAGACAGAGATAGAGACAGAGACAGAGACAGAGACAGAGACAGAGACAGAGACAGAGACAGAGACAGATACAGAGACAGAGACAGAGACAGAGACAGAGACAGAGACAGAGACAGAGACAGAGACAGAGACAGATACAGAGACAGAGACAGATACAGAGACAGAGACAGAGACGGAGACAGAGACAGAGACAGAGACAGAGACAGCGACAGCGACAGAGACAGGGACAGAGAGAGAGACAGAGACAGAGACTGAGACAGAGACAGAGACAGAGATAGCGAGAGAGACAGAGATAGAGACAGAGACAGAGATTGAGACAGAGACAGAGACAGAGACAGACAGAGACAGAGACAGAGACAGAGACAGAGACAGAGACAGAGACAGAGACAGAGACAGAGACAGAGACAGAGACAGAGACAGAGACAGAGACAGAGACAGAGACAGAGACGGCGTGAGAGACAGAGATAGAGACAGAGGCAGAGACAGAGACAGAGACAGTGAGGTCGAGAGAGACAGAGACAGAGACAGAGACAGAGGCAGAGACAGAGACAGAGACAGAGACAGAGACAGAGACAGAGACAGAGACAGAGACAGAGACAGAGACAGATACAGAGACAGAGACAGAGACAGAGACAGAGACGGAGACAGAGACAGAGACAGAGACAGAGACAGCGACAGCGACAGAGACAGGGACAGAGAGAGAGACAGAGACAGAGACAGAGACTGAGACAGAGACAGAGACAGAGATAGCGAGAGAGACAGAGATAGAGACATCGACAGAGATTGAGACAGAGACAGAGACAGACAGAGACAGAGACAGAGACAGAGACAGAGACAGAGACATAGACGGTGTGAGAGACAGAGATAGAGACAGAGACAGAGACAGAGACAGAGACAGAGAGGTCGAGAGAGACAGAGATAGAGACGGAGACAGAGACAGAGACAGAGGCAGAGGCAGAGACTGCGACAGAGACAGTGACGGCGATAGAGACAGAGATAGAGACAGAGACAGAGACAGAGGCAGAGGCAGAGGCAGAGGCAGAGACTGCGGCAGAGACAGTGACGGCGAGAGAGACAGAAACAGAGACAGAACCAGAGACAGACATAGAGACAGAGACAGATGCAGGGACAGGGGCAGAGACAGAAACAGAGACAGAGACTGCGACAGAGACAGAGACAGCGAGAGAGACAGAGACAGCGAGAGAGACAGAGATAGAGACAGAGACAGAGACAGAGACAGAGACATGGACAGAGACAGAGACAGAGACAGAAACAGAGACAGAAACAGAGACAGACATAGAGACAGAGACAGTGGCAGGGACAGAGGCAGAGACAGAGACAGAGACAGAGACAGAGACAGAGACAGCGACAGCGACAGAGTCAGGGACAGAGAGAGAGACAGAGATAGAGACAGAGACAGAGACAGAGACAGAGACAGAGACAGAGACAGAGACAGAGACAGAGACAGATACAGAGACAGAGACAGAGACAGAGACAGAGACAGAGACAGAGACAGAGACAGAGACAGAGACAGAGACAGAGACAGATACAGAGACAGAGACAGATACAGAGACAGAGACAGAGACGGAGACAGAGACAGAGACAGAGACAGAGACAGAGACAGCGACAGCGACAGAGACAGGGACAGAGAGAGAGACAGAGACAGAGACTGAGACAGAGACAGAGACAGAGATAGCGAGAGAGACAGAGATAGAGACAGAGACAGAGATTGAGACAGAGACAGAGACAGACAGAGACAGAGACAGAGACAGAGACAGAGACAGAGACAGAGACAGAGACAGAGACAGAGACAGAGACAGAGACAGAGACAGAGACAGAGACAGAGACAGAGACAGAGACAGAGACAGAGACAGAGACAGAGACAGAGACGGCGTGAGAGACAGAGATAGAGACAGAGGCAGAGACAGAGACAGAGACAGTGAGGTCGAGAGAGACAGAGATAGAGACGGAGACAGAGACAGAGACAGAGGCAGAGGCAGAGACTGCGACAGAGACAGTGACGTCGAGAGAGACAGAGATAGAGACAGAGACAGAGATAGAGACAGAGACAGAGACAGAGGCAGAGGCAGAGGCAGAGGCAGAGACTGCGGCAGAGACAGTGACGGCGAGAGAGACAGAAACAGAGACAGAAACAGAGACAGACATAGAGACAGAGACAGAGGCAGGGACAGGGGCAGAGACAGAGACAGAGACAGAGACTGCGACAGAGACAGAGACAGCGAGAGAGACAGAGATAGAGACAGAGACAGAGACAGAGACAGAGACAGAGACAGAGACAGAGACAGAGACAGAGACAGAGACAGAGACAGAGACAGAGACAGAGACAGAGACAGAGACAGAGACAGAGACAGAGACAGACATAGAGACAGAGACAAAGGGCAGGGACAGAGGCAGAGACAGAGACAGATACAGAGACAGAGACTGAGACAGAGACAGAGACAGAGACAGAGACAGAGACAGAGACAGAGACAGAGACAGAGACAGAGACAGAGACAGAGACAGAGACTCCGACAGAGACAGAGACAGCGAGAGAGACAGAGATAGAGACAGAGACAGAGACAGAGACAGAGACAGGGACAGAGACAGAGACAGAGACAGAGACAGAAACAGAGACAGAAACAGAGACAGACATAGAGACAGAGACAGAGACAGTGGCAGGGACAGAGGCAGAGACAGAGACAGAGACAGAGACAGAGACAGAGACAGAGACAGAGACAGAGACAGAGACAGAGACAGAGACAGAGACAGAGACAGAGACAGAGACAGAGACAGAGACAGAGACAGAGACAGAGACAGAGACAGAGACAGAGACAGAGACAGAGACGGCGTGAGAGACAGAGATACAGATAGAGACAGAGACAGAGACAGAGACAGAGAGGTCGAGAGAGACAGAGATAGAGACGGAGACAGAGACAGAGACAGAGGCAGAGGCAGAGACTGCGACAGAGACAGTGACGGCGAGAGAGACAGAGAGAGAGACAGAGACAGAGATAGAGACAGAGACAGAGACAGAGGCAGAGGCAGAGGCAGAGGCAGAGACTGCGGCAGAGACAGTGACGGCGAGAGAGACAGAAACAGAGACAGAAACAGAGACAGACATAGAGACAGAGACAGAGGCAGGGACAGGGGCAGAGACAGAGACAGAGACAGAGACTGCGACAGAGACAGAGACCATGAGAGAGACAGAGATAGAGACAGAGACAGAGACAGAGACTGAGACAGCGAGAGAGACAGAGACAGAGACAGAGGCAGAGACAGAGACAGAGACAGAGACGGAGGCAGAGACAAGGACAGAGTCAGAGACAGAGACAGAGGCAGAGGCAGAGAGGTCGAGAGAGACAGAGATAGAGACGGAGACAGAGACAGAGACAGAGACGGCGAGAGAGACAGAGACAGAGACAGAGACAGATACAGAGACAGAGACAGAGGCAGAGGCAGCGGCAGAGACTGCGACAGAGACAGTGACGGCGAGAGAGACAGAGATAGAGACAGAGACAGAGACAGAGACAGAGACGGAGACAGAGACAGAGACAGCGACAGAGACAGAGACAGCGACAGCGACAGAGACAGGGCCAGAGAGAGAGACAGAGACAGAGACTGAGACAGAGACAGAGACAGAGATAGCGAGAGAGACAGAGATAGAGACAGAGACAGAGATTGAGACAGAGACAGAGACAGACAGAGACAGAGACAGAGACAGAGACAGAGACAGAGACAGAGACAGAGACAGAGATAGAGACAGAGACAGAGACAGAGACAGAGACAGAGACAGAGACAGAGACAGAGACAGAGACAGAGACAGAGACAGAGACAGAGACAGAGACAGAGACAGAGACAGAGACAGTTACACAGACAGAGACAGAGACAGACACAGATACAGAGGCAGAGACAGAGACAGAAGCAGAGACAGAGACAGAGACAGAGACGGAGGCAGAGACAGAGACAGAGACAGAGACAGAGACAGAGACAGAGGCAGAGGCAGAGAGGTCGAGAGAGACAGAGATAGAGACGGAGACAGAGACAGAGACAGAGACAGCGGCAGAGGCAGAGAGGTCGAGAGAGACAGAGATAGAGACGGAGACAGAGACAGAGACAGAGACGGCGAGAGAGACAGAGACAGAGACAGAGACAGATACAGAGACAGAGACAGAGACAGAGCTAGGGACAGAGGCAGAGACAGAGACAGAGACAGAGACAGAGACAGAGACAGAGACCGCGAGAGAGACAGCGATAGAGACAGAGACAGAGACAGAGACAGCGAGAGAGACAGAGATAGAGACAGAGACAGAGACAGAGACAGAGACAGAGACAGAGACTGCGACAGAGACAGAGACCGCGAGAGAGACAGCGATAGAGACATATACAGAGACAGAGACAGAGACAGAGACAGAGACAGAGACAGAGACAGAGACAGAGACAGAGACAGAGACAGAGACAGATACAGAGACAGAGACAGAGACAGATACAGAGACAGAGACAGAGACGGAGACAGAGACAGAGACAGAGACAGAGACAGCGACAGCGACAGAGACAGGGACAGAGAGAGAGACAGAGACAGAGACTGAGACAGAGACAGAGACAGAGACAGAGACGGCGTGAGAGACAGAGATAGAGACAGCGACAGAGACAGAGACAGGGACGGAGACAGAGACAGAGACCGAGATAGAGACAGAGACAGAGACAGAGGCAGAGGCAGCGGCAGAGGCAGAGGCAGAGACTGCGACAGAGACAGTGACTGCGAGAGAGACAGAAACAGAGACAGAAGCAGAGACAGACATAGAGACAGAGACAGAGGCAGGGACAGGGGCAGAAACGGAGACAGAGACAGAGACTGCGACAGAGACAGAGACAGCGAGAGAGACAGAGATAGAGACAGAGACAGAGACAGAGACAGAGACAGAGACAGAGAGAGAGACAGAGACAGAGACAGAGACAGAGACAGAGACAGAGAAAGAGACAGAGACAGAGACAGACATAGAGACTGAGACAAAGGGCAGGGACAGAGGCAGAGACAGAGACAGATACAGAGACAGAGACTGAGACAGAGACAGAGACAGAGACAGAGACAGAGACAGAGACAGAGACAGAGACAGAGACAGAGACTCCGACAGAGACAGAGACAGCGAGAGAGACAGAGATAGAGACAGAGACAGAGACAGAGACAGAGACAGAGACAGGGACAGAGACAGAGACAGAGACAGAGACAGAAACAGAGACAGAAACAGAGACAGACATAGAGACAGAGACAGTGGCAGGGACAGAGGCAGAGACAGAGACAGAGACAGAGACAGAGACAGAGACAGAGACAGAGACAGAGACAGAGACAGCGACAGCGACAGAGTCAGGGACAGAGAGAGAGACAGAGATAGAGACAGAGACAGAGACAGAGACAGAGACAGAGACAGAGGCAGAGACAGAGACAGAGACAGAGACAGAGACAGAGACAGAGACAGAGACAGAGACAGAGACAGAGACAGAGACAGAGACAGATACAGAGACAGAGACAGAGACAGAGACAGAGACGGAGACAGAGACAGAGACAGAGACAGAGACAGCGACAGCGACAGAGACAGGGACAGCGAGAGAGACAGAGACAGAGACAGAGACTGAGACAGAGACAGAGACAGAGATAGCGAGAGAGACAGAGATAGAGACATCGACAGAGATTGAGACAGAGACAGAGACAGACAGAGACAGAGACAGAGACAGAGACAGAGACAGAGACAGAGACGGTGTGAGAGACAGAGATAGAGACAGAGACAGAGACAGAGACAGAGACAGAGAGGTCGAGAGAGACAGAGATAGAGACGGAGACAGAGACAGAGACAGAGGCAGAGGCAGAGACTGCGACAGAGACAGTGACGGCGATAGAGTCAGAGATAGAGACAGAGACAGAGACAGAGGCAGAGGCAGAGGCAGAGGCAGAGACTGCGGCAGAGACAGTGACGGCGAGAGAGACAGAAACAGAGACAGAACCAGAGACAGACATAGAGACAGAGACAGATGCAGGGACAGGGGCAGAGACAGAGACAGAGACAGAGACTGCGACAGAGACAGAGACAGCGAGAGAGACAGAGACAGCGAGAGAGACAGAGATAGAGACAGAGACAGAGACAGAGACAGAGACAGGGACAGAGACAGAGACAGAGACAGAAGCAGAGACAGAAACAGAGACAGACATAGAGACAGAGACAGTGGCAGGGACAGAGGCAGAGACAGAGACAGAGACAGAGACAGAGACAGAGACAGCGACAGCGACAGAGTCAGGGACAGAGAGAGAGACAGAGATAGAGACAGAGACAGAGACAGAGACAGAGACAGAGACAGAGACAGAGACAGAGACAGATACAGAGACAGAGACAGAGACAGAGACAGAGACAGAGACAGAGACAGAGACAGAGACAGAGACAGAGACAGATACAGAGACAGAGACAGATACAGATACAGAGACAGAGACGGAGACAGAGACAGAGACAGAGACAGAGACAGAGACAGCGACAGCGACAGAGACAGGGACAGAGAGAGAGACAGAGACAGAGACTGAGACAGAGACAGAGACAGAGATAGCGAGAGAGACAGAGATAGAGACAGAGACAGAGATTGAGACAGAGACAGAGACAGACAGAGACAGAGACAGAGACAGAGACAGAGACAGAGACAGAGACAGAGACAGAGACAGAGACAGAGACAGAGACAGAGACAGAGACAGAGACAGAGACAGAGACAGAGACAGAGACGGCGTGAGAGACAGAGATAGAGACAGAGGCAGAGACAGAGACAGAGACAGTGAGGTCGAGAGAGACAGAGATAGAGACGGAGACAGAGACAGAGACAGAGGCAGAGGCAGAGACTGCGACAGAGACAGTGACGTCGAGAGAGACAGAGATAGAGACAGAGACAGAGATAGAGACAGAGACAGAGACAGAGGCAGAGGCAGAGGCAGAGGCAGAGACTGCGGCAGAGACAGTGACGGCGAGAGAGACAGAAACAGAGACAGAAACAGAGACAGACATAGAGACAGAGACAGAGGCAGGGACAGGGGCAGAGACAGAGACAGAGACAGAGACTGCGACAGAGACAGAGACAGCGAGAGAGACAGAGATAGAGACAGAGACAGAGACAGAGACAGAGACAGAGACAGAGACAGAGACAGAGACAGAGACAGAGACAGAGACAGAGACAGAGACAGAGACAGAGACAGAGACGGAGACAGAGACAGACATAGAGACAGAGACAAAGGGCAGGGACAGAGGCAGAGACAGAGACAGATACAGAGACAGAGACTGAGACAGAGACAGAGACAGAGACAGAGACAGAGACAGAGACAGAGACAGAGACAGAGACAGAGACAGAGACAGAGACAGAGACAGAGACTCCGACAGAGACAGAGACAGCGAGAGAGACAGAGATAGAGACAGAGACAGAGACAGAGACAGAGACAGGGACAGAGACAGAGACAGAGACAGAGACAGAAACAGAGACAGAAACAGAGACAGACATAGAGACAGAGACAGAGACAGTGGCAGGGACAGAGGCAGAGACAGAGACAGAGACAGAGACAGAGACAGAGACAGAGACAGAGACAGAGACAGAGACAGAGACAGAGACAGAGACAGAGACAGAGACAGAGACAGAGACAGAGACAGAGACAGAGACAGAGACAGAGACAGAGACGGCGTGAGAGACAGAGATAGAGATAGAGACAGAGACAGAGACAGAGACAGAGAGGTCGAGAGAGACAGAGATAGAGACGGAGACAGAGACAGAGACAGAGGCAGAGGCAGAGACTGCGACAGAGACAGTGACGGCGAGAGAGACAGAGAGAGAGACAGAGACAGAGATAGAGACAGAGACAGAGACAGAGGCAGAGGCAGAGGCAGAGGCAGAGACTGCGGCAGAGACAGTGACGGCGAGAGAGACAGAAACAGAGACAGAAACAGAGACAGACATAGAGACAGAGACAGAGGCAGGGACAGGGGCAGAGACAGAGACAGAGACAGAGACTGCGACAGAGACAGAGACAGCGAGAGAGACAGGGACAGAGACTGAGACAGAGACAGAGACAGAGATAGCGAGAGAGACAGAGATAGAGACAGAGACAGAGGCAGGGACAGAGGCAGGGACAGAGGCAGACACAGAGACAGAGACAGAGACATGGACAGGGACAGAGGCAGAGGTAAAAGCAGAGACAGAGACAGCGAGAGAGATAGAGATAGAGGCAGAGACAGAGACAGAGTCAGAGATAGAGGCAGCGGCAGAGGCAGGGACTGCGACAGAGACAGTGACGGCGAGAGGGACAGAGATAGAGACAGCGACAGAGACAGAGACAGGGACGGAGACAGAGACAGAAACCGAGATAGAGACAGAGACAGAGACAGAGGTAGACGCAGAGGCAAAGGCAGAGGCAGAGACTGCGACAGAGACAGTGACGGCGAGAGAGACAGAAACAGAGACAGAAACAGAGGCAGACATAGAGACAGAGACAGCGGCAGGGACAGAGGCAGAGACAGAGACAGAGACAGAGACTGCGACAGAGACAGAGACCGCGAGAGAGACAGATATAGAGACAGCGACAGAGACAGAGACAGAGACAGCGAGAGAGACAGAGATAGAGACAGAGACAGGGACAGAGACAGAGACAGAGACAGAGACTGCGACAGAGACAGAGACCATGAGAGAGACAGAGATAGAGACAGAGACAGAGACAGAGACTGAGACAGCGAGAGAGACAGAGACAGAGACAGAGGCAGAGACAGAGACAGAGACAGAGACGGAGGCAGAGACAAGGACAGAGTCAGAGACAGAGACAGAGGCAGAGGCAGAGAGGTCGAGAGAGACAGAGATAGAGACGGAGACAGAGACAGAGACAGAGACGGCGAGAGAGACAGAGACAGAGACAGAGACAGATACAGAGACAGAGACAGAGGCAGAGGCAGCGGCAGAGACTGCGACAGAGACAGTGACGGCGAGAGAGACAGAGATAGAGACAGAGACAGAGACAGAGACAGAGACGGAGACAGAGACAGAGACAGCGACAGAGACAGAGACAGCGACAGCGACAGAGACAGGGCCAGAGAGAGAGACAGAGACAGAGACTGAGACAGAGACAGAGACAGAGATAGCGAGAGAGACAGAGATAGAGACAGAGACAGAGATTGAGACAGAGACAGAGACAGACAGAGACAGAGACAGAGACAGAGACAGAGACAGAGACAGAGACAGAGACAGAGATAGAGACAGAGACAGAGACAGAGACAGAGACAGAGACAGAGACAGAGACAGAGACAGCGGCAGAGGCAGAGAGGTCGAGAGAGACAGAGATAGAGACGGAGACAGAGACAGAGACAGAGACGGCGAGAGAGACAGAGACAGAGACAGAGACAGATACAGAGACAGAGACAGAGACAGAGCTAGGGACAGAGGCAGAGACATAGACAGAGACAGAGACAGAGACAGAGACAGAGACCGCGAGAGAGACAGCGATAGAGACAGAGACAGAGACAGAGACAGCGAGAGAGACAGAGATAGAGACAGAGACTGCGACAGAGACAGAGACAGCGAGAGAGACAGAGACAGCGAGAGGGACAGAGATAGAGACAGAGACAGAGACAGAGACAGAGACACGGACAGAGACAGAGACAGAAACAGAGACAGAAACAGAGACAGACATAGAGACAGAGACAGTGGCAGGGACAGAGGCAGAGACAGAGACAGAGACAGAGACAGAGACAGAGACAGAGACAGCGACAGCGACAGAGTCAGGGACAGAGAGAGAGACAGAGATAGAGACAGAGACAGAGACAGAGACAGAGACAGAGACAGAGACAGAGACAGATACAGAGACAGAGACAGAGACAGAGACAGAGACAGAGACAGAGACAGAGACAGAGACAGAGACAGAGACAGAGACAGATACAGAGACAGAGACAGATACAGAGACAGAGACAGAGACGGAGACAGAGACAGAGACAGAGACAGAGACAGCGACAGCGACAGAGACAGGGACAGAGAGAGAGACAGAGACAGAGACTGAGACAGAGACAGAGACAGAGACAGAGACAGAGACAGAGACGGCGTGAGAGACAGAGATAGAGACAGAGGCAGAGACAGAGACAGAGACAGTGAGGTCGAGAGAGACAGAGATAGAGACAGCGACAGAGACAGAGACAGGGACGGAGACAGAGACAGAGACCGAGATAGAGACAGAGACAGAGACAGAGGCAGAGGCAGAGGCAGAGGCAGAGGCAGAGACTGCGACAGAGACAGTGACGGCGAGAGAGACAGAAACAGAGACAGAAGCAGAGACAGACATAGAGACAGAGACAGAGGCAGGGACAGGGGCAGAAACGGAGACAGAGACAGAGACTGCGACAGAGACAGAGACAGCGAGAGAGACAGAGATAGAGACAGAGACAGAGACAGAGACAGAGACAGAGACAGAGAGAGAGACAGAGACAGAGACAGAGACAGAGACAGAGACAGAGACAGAGAAAGAGACAGAGACAGAGACAGACATAGAGACTGAGACAAAGGGCAGGGACAGAGGCAGAGACAGAGACAGATACAGAGACAGAGACTGAGACAGAGACAGAGACAGAGACAGAGACAGAGACAGAGACAGAGACAGAGACAGAGACAGAGACAGAGACAGAGACTCCGACAGAGACAGAGACAGCGAGAGAGACAGAGATAGAGACAGAGACAGAGACAGAGACAGAGACAGAGACAGGGACAGAGACAGAGACAGAGACAGAAACAGAGACAGAAACAGAGACAGACATAGAGACAGAGACAGTGGCAGGGACAGAGGCAGAGACAGAGACAGAGACAGAGACAGAGACAGAGACAGAGACAGAGACAGAGACAGAGACAGCGACAGCGACAGAGTCAGGGACAGAGAGAGAGACAGAGATAGAGACAGAGACAGAGACAGAGACAGAGACAGAGACAGAGGCAGAGACAGAGACAGGGACAGAGACAGAGACAGAGACAGAGACAGAGACAGAGACAGAGACAGAGACAGAGACAGAGACAGAGACAGAGACAGATACAGAGACAGAGACAGAGACAGAGACAGAGACGGAGACAGAGACAGAGACAGAGACAGAGACAGCGACAGCGACAGAGACAGGGACAGAGAGAGAGACAGAGACAGAGACAGAGACTGAGACAGAGACAGAGACAGAGATAGCGAGAGAGACAGAGATAGAGACATCGACAGAGATTGAGACAGAGACAGAGACAGACAGAGACAGAGACAGAGACAGAGACAGAGACAGAGACGGTGTGAGAGACAGAGATAGAGACAGAGACAGAGACAGAGACAGAGACAGAGAGGTCGAGAGAGACAGAGATAGAGACGGAGACAGAGACAGAGACAGAGGCAGAGGCAGAGACTGCGACAGAGACAGTGACGGCGATAGAGACAGAGATAGAGACAGAGACAGAGACAGAGGCAGAGGCAGAGGCAGAGGCAGAGACTGCGGCAGAGACAGTGACGGCGAGAGAGACAGAAACAGAGACAGAACCAGAGACAGACATAGAGACAGAGACAGATGCAGGGACAGGGGCAGAGACAGAGACAGAGACAGAGACTGCGACAGAGACAGAGACAGCGAGAGAGACAGAGACAGCGAGAGAGACAGAGATAGAGACAGAGACAGAGACAGAGACAGAGACAGGGACAGAGACAGAGACAGAGACAGAAACAGAGACAGAAACAGAGACAGACATAGAGACAGAGACAGTGGCAGGGACAGAGGCAGAGACAGAGACAGAGACAGAGACAGAGACAGAGACAGCGACAGCGACAGAGTCAGGGACAGAGAGAGAGACAGAGATAGAGACAGAGACAGAGACAGAGACAGAGACAGAGACAGAGACAGAGACAGAGACAGAGACAGATACAGAGACAGAGACAGAGACAGAGACAGAGACAGAGACAGAGACAGAGACAGAGACAGAGACAGAGACAGAGACAGAGACGGCGTGAGAGACAGAGATAGAGACAGAGGCAGAGACAGAGACAGAGACAGTGAGGTCGAGAGAGACAGAGATAGAGACGGAGACAGAGACAGAGACAGAGGCAGAGGCAGAGACTGCGACAGAGACAGTGACGTCGAGAGAGACAGAGATAGAGACAGAGACAGAGATAGAGACAGAGACAGAGACAGAGGCAGAGGCAGAGGCAGAGGCAGAGACTGCGGCAGAGACAGTGACGGCGAGAGAGACAGAAACAGAGACAGAAACAGAGACAGACATAGAGACAGAGACAGAGGCAGGGACAGGGGCAGAGACAGAGACAGAGACAGAGACTGCGACAGAGACAGAGACAGCGAGAGAGACAGAGATAGACACAGAGACAGAGACAGAGACAGAGACAGAGACAGAGACAGAGACAGAGACAGATACAGAGACAGAGACAGAGACAGAGACAGAGACAGAGACAGAGACAGAGACAGAGACAGAGACAGAGACAGATACAGACATAGAGACAGAGACAAAGGGCAGGGACAGAGGCAGAGACAGAGACAGATACAGAGACAGAGACTGAGACAGAGACAGAGACAGAGACAGAGACAGAGACAGAGACAGAGACAGAGACAGAGACAGAGACAGAGACAGAGACAGAGACAGAGACTCCGACAGAGACAGAGACAGCGAGAGAGACAGAGATAGAGACAGAGACAGAGACAGAGACAGAGACAGGGACAGAGACAGAGACAGAGACAGAGACAGAAACAGAGACAGAAACAGAGACAGACATAGAGACAGAGACAGAGACAGTGGCAGGGACAGAGGCAGAGACAGAGACAGAGACAGAGACAGAGACAGAGACAGAGACAGCGACAGCGACAGTGTCAGGGACAGAGAGAGAGACAGAGATAGAGACAGAGACAGAGACAGAGACAGAGACAGAGACAGAGACAGAGACAGAGACAGAGACAGATACAGAGACAGAGACAGAGACAGAGACAGAGACAGAGACAGAGACAGAGACAGAGACAGAGACAGAGACAGATACAGAGACAGAGACAGATACAGAGACAGAGACAGAGACGGAAACAGAGACAGAGACAGAGACAGCGACAGCGACAGAGACAGGGACAGAGATAGAGACAGAGACAGAGATTGAGACAGAGACAGAGACAGACAGAGACAGAGACAGAGACAGAGACAGAGACAGAGACAGAGACAGAGACAGAGACAGAGACAGAGACAGAGACAGAGACAGAGACAGAGACAGAGACAGAGACAGAGACAGAGACAGAGACAGAGACAGAGACAGAGACAGAGACAGAGACAGAGACAGAGACAGAGACAGAGACGGCGTGAGAGACAGAGATAGAGATAGAGACAGAGACAGAGACAGAGACAGAGAGGTCGAGAGAGACAGAGATAGAGACGGAGACAGAGACAGAGACAGAGGCAGAGGCAGAGACTGCGACAGAGACAGTGACGGCGAGAGAGACAGAGAGAGAGACAGAGACAGAGATAGAGACAGAGACAGAGACAGAGGCAGAGGCAGAGGCAGAGGCAGAGGCAGAGACTGCGGCAGAGACAGTGACGGCGAGAGAGACAGAAACAGAGACAGAAACAGAGACAGACATAGAGACAGAGACAGAGGCAGGGACAGGGGCAGAGACAGAGACAGAGACAGAGACTGCGACAGAGACAGAGACAGCGAGAGAGACAGGGACAGAGACTGAGACAGAGACAGAGACAGAGATAGCGAGAGAGACAGAGATAGAGACAGAGACAGAGGCAGGGACAGAGGCAGGGACAGAGGCAGACACAGAGACAGAGACAGAGACATGGACAGGGACAGAGGCAGAGGTAAAAGCAGAGACAGAGACAGCGAGAGAGATAGAGATAGAGGCAGAGACAGAGACAGAGTCAGAGATAGAGGCAGCGGCAGAGGCAGGGACTGCGACAGAGACAGTGACGGCGAGAGGGACAGAGATAGAGACAGCGACAGAGACAGAGACAGGGACGGAGACAGAGACAGAAACCGAGATAGAGACAGAGACAGAGACAGAGGTAGACGCAGAGGCAAAGGCAGAGGCAGAGACTGCGACAGAGACAGTGACGGCGAGAGAGACAGAAACAGAGACAGAAACAGAGGCAGACATAGAGACAGAGACAGCGGCAGGGACAGAGGCAGAGACAGAGACAGAGACAGAGACTGCGACAGAGACAGAGACCGCGAGAGAGACAGATATAGAGACAGCGACAGAGACAGAGACAGAGACAGCGAGAGAGACAGAGATAGAGACAGAGACAGGGACAGAGACAGAGACAGAGACAGAGACTGCGACAGAGACAGAGACCATGAGAGAGACAGAGATAGAGACAGAGACAGAGACAGAGACTGAGACAGCGAGAGAGACAGAGACAGAGACAGAGGCAGAGACAGAGACAGAGACAGAGACGGAGGCAGAGACAAGGACAGAGTCAGAGACAGAGACAGAGGCAGAGGCAGAGAGGTCGAGAGAGACAGAGATAGAGACGGAGACAGAGACAGAGACAGAGACGGCGAGAGAGACAGAGACAGAGACAGAGGCAGATACAGAGACAGAGACAGAGGCAGAGGCAGCGGCAGAGACTGCGACAGAGACAGTGACGGCGAGAGAGACAGAGATAGAGACAGAGACAGAGACAGAGACAGAGACGGAGACAGAGACAGAGACAGCGACAGAGACAGAGACAGCGACAGCGACAGAGACAGGGCCAGAGAGAGAGACAGAGACAGAGACTGAGACAGAGACAGAGACAGAGATAGCGAGAGAGACAGAGATAGAGACAGAGACAGAGATTGAGACAGAGACAGAGACAGACAGAGACAGAGACAGAGACAGAGACAGAGACAGAGACAGAGACAGAGACAGAGACAGAGATAGAGACAGAGACAGAGACAGAGACAGAGACAGAGACAGAGACAGAGACAGAGACAGAGACAGAGACAGAGACAGAGACAGAGACAGAGACAGAGACAGAGACAGAGACAGAGACAGAGACAGAGACAGAGACAGAGACAGAGACAGAGACAGTTACACAGACAGAGACAGAGACAGATACAGATACAGAGGCAGAGACAGAGACAGAAGCAGAGACAGAGACAGAGACAGAGACGGAGGCAGAGACAGAGACAGAGACAGAGACAGAGACAGAGACAGAGGCAGAGGCAGAGAGGTCGAGAGAGACAGAGATAGAGACGGAGACAGAGACAGAGACAGAGACAGAGACAGCGGCAGAGGCAGAGAGGTCGAGAGAGACAGAGATAGAGACGGAGACAGAGACAGAGACAGAGACGGCGAGAGAGACAGAGACAGAGACAGAGACAGATACAGAGACAGAGACAGAGACAGAGGCAGGGACAGAGGCAGAGACAGCGACAGAGACAGAGACAGAGACAGAGACAGAGACCGCGAGAGAGACAGCGATAGAGACAGAGACAGAGACAGAGACAGCGAGAGAGACAGAGATAGAGACAGAGACAGAGACAGAGACAGAGACAGAGACAGAGACTGCGACAGAGACAGAGACCGCGAGAGAGACAGAGATAGAGACAGAGACAGAGACAGAGACTGAGACAGCGAGAGAGACAGAGACAGAGACAGAGACAGAGACAGAGACAAAGACAGAGGCAGAGAGAGAGACGGCGAGAGAGACAGAGATAGAGACAGAGACAGAGACAGAGACAGAGATAGAGACAGAGACAGAGACAGACACAGATACAGAGACAGAGACAGAGACAGAAGCAGAGACAGAGACAGAGACAGAGACGGAGGCAGAGACAGAGACAGAGACAGAGACAGTGACAGAGACAGAGACAGAGACAGAGACAGAGACTCAGACAGCGAGAGAGACAGAGACAGAGACAGACACAGAGACAGAGACAGAGACAAAGACAGAGGCAGAGAGAGAGACGGCGAGAGAGACAGAGATAGAGACAGAGACAGAGACAGAGACAGAGATAGAGACAGAGACAGAGACAGACACGGATACAGAGACAGAGACAGAGACAGAAGCAGAGACAGAGACAGAGACAGAGACGGAGGCAGAGACAGAGACAGAGACAGAGACAGAGACAGAGACAGAGACAGAGACAGAGACAGAGACAGAGACAGAGACAGAGACAGAGACAGATACAGATACAGAGACAGAGACAGATACAGAGACAGAGACAGATACAGAGACAGATACAGAGACAGAGACAGATACAGAGACAGAGACAGAGACAGAGTCAGAGACAGAGGCAGAGGCAGAGGCAGAGACTGCGACAGAGACAGTGACGGCGAGAGAGACAGAGATAGAGACAGTGACAGAGACAGAGACAGAGACAGAGACAGAGACGGAGACAGAGACAGAGACAGAGACAGAGACAGAGACAGCGACAGCGACAGAGACAGGGACAGAGAGAGAGACAGAGACAGAGACTGAGACAGAGACAGAGACAGAGATAGCGAGAGAGACAGAGATAGAGACAGAGACAGAGTTTGATACAGAGACAGAGACAGACAGAGACAGAGACAGAGATAGAGGCAGCGGCAGAGGCAGAGACTGCGACAGAGACAGTGACGGCGAGAGAGACAGAGATAGAGACAGCGACAGAGACAGAGACAGGGACGGAGACAGAGACAGAGACCGAGATAGAGACTGAGACAGAGACAGAGGCAGAGGCAGAGGCAGAGGCAGAGGCAGAGGCAGAGACTGCGACAGAGACAGTGACGGCGAGAGAGACAGAAACAGAGACAGCAGCAGAGACAGACATAGAGACAGAGACAGATGCAGGGACAGGGGCAGAGACAGAGACAGAGACAGAGACTGCGACAGAGACAGAGACAGCGAGAGAGACAGAGACAGCGAGAGAGACAGAGATAGAGACAGAGACAGAGACAGAGACAGAGACAGGGACAGAGACAGAGACAGAGACAGAGACAGAAACAGAGACAGAAACAGAGACAGACATAGAGACAGAGACAGTGGCAGGGACAGAGGCAGAGACAGAGACAGAGACAGAGGCAGAGACAGAGACAGCGACAGCGACAGAGTCAGGGACAGAGAGAGAGACAGAGATAGAGACAGAGACAGAGACAGAGACAGAGACAGAGACAGAGACAGAGACAGAGACAGAGACAGAGACAGAGACAGAGACAGAGACAGATACAGAGACAGAGACAGAGACAGAGACAGAGACAGAGACAGAGACAGAGACAGAGACAGAGACAGATACAGAGACAGAGACAGATACAGAGACAGAGACAGAGACGGAGACAGAGACAGAGACAGAGACAGAGACAGCGACAGCGACAGAGACAGGGACAGAGAGTGAGACAGAGACAGAGACTGAGACAGAGACAGAGACTGAGACAGAGACAGAGACAGAGATAGCGAGAGAGACAGAGATAGAGACAGAGACAGAGATTGAGACAGAGACAGAGACAGAGACAGACAGAGACAGAGACAGAGACAGAGACAGACACAGAGACAGAGACAGAGACAGTGAGGTCGAGAGAGAGAGAGATAGAGACGGAGACAGAGACAGAGACAGAGGCAGAGGCAGAGACTGCGACAGAGACAGTGACGGCGAGAGAGACAGAGATAGAGACAGAGACAGAGATAGAGACAGAGACAGAGACAGAGGCAGAGGCAGAGGCAGAGGCAGAGGCAGAGACTGCGGCACAGACAGTGACGGCGAGAGAGACAGAAACAGAGACAGAAACAGAGGCAGACATAGAGACAGAGACAGAGGCAGGGACAGGGGCAGAGACAGAGACAGAGACAGAGACAGAGACTGCGACAGAGACAGAGACAGCGAGAGAGACAGAGATAGAGACAGAGACAGAGACAGAGACAGAGACAGAGACAGAGACAGAGACAGAGACAGAGACAGAGACAGAGACAGAGACAGAGACAGAGACAGAGACAGAGACAGAGACAGAGACAGAGACAGAGACAGAGACAGAGACAGAGACAGAGACAGAGACAGAGACAGAGACAGAGACAGAGACAGCGACAGAGACAGAGACAGAGACGGAGACAGAGACAGAGACAGAGACAGACACAGAGACAGAGACAGAGACAGAGACGGAGACGGAGACAGAGACAGAGACAGAGACGGAGACAGAGACGGAGACAGAGACAAAGACAGAGACAGAGACAGAGACAGAGACAGAGACAGAGAAAGAGACAGAGACAGAGACAGCGACAGCGACAGCGACAGAGACAGAGACAGAAACAGAGACAGAGTCAGAGACAGACATAGAGACAGAGACAAAGGGCAGGGACAGAGGCAGAGACGGAGACAGATACAGAGACAGAGACTGAGACAGAGACAGAGACAGAGACGGCGTGAGAGACAGAGATAGAGACAGAGACAGAGACAGAGACGGAGACAGAGACAGAGACGGAGACAGAGACAGAGAAAGAGACAGAGACAGAGACAGCGACAGAGACAGAAACAGAGACAGAGACAGAGACAGAGACAGAGACAGTGACAGAGACAGAGACAGAGACAGAGACGGCGCGAGAGACAGAGATAGAGACAGAGACAGAGACAGACACGGCGAGAGAGACAGAGATAGAGACAGAGACAGAGACAGAGACGGAGACGGAGACAGAGACCGAGACAGAGACAGAGACAGAGACAGAGACAGAGACAGAGACAGAGACAGAGACAGAGGCAGAGACAGAGACAGAGACAGGGACGGAGACAGAGACAGAGACCGAGATAGAGACAGAGACAGAGACAGAGACAGAGGCAGAGGCAGAGGCAGAGGCAGAGACTGCGACAGAGACAGTGACGGCGAGGGAGACAGAAACAGAGACAGAAGCAGAGACAGACATAGAGACAGAGACAGAGGCAGGGACAGGGGCAGAGACGGAGACAGAGACAGAGACTGCGACAGAGACAGCGAGAGAGACAGAGATAGAGACAGAGACAGAGACAGAGACAGAGACAGAGACAGAGAGAGAGACAGAGACAGAGACAGAGACAGAGACAGAGACAGACACAGAGACAGAGAAAGAGACAGAGACAGACATAGAGACTGAGACAAAGGGCAGGGACAGAGGCAGAGACAGAGACAGATACAGAGACAGAGACTGAGACAGAGACAGAGACAGAGACAGAGACAGAGACAGAGACAGAGACAGAGACAGAGACTCCGACAGAGACAGAGACAGCGAGAGAGACAGAGATAGAGACAGAGACAGAGACAGAGACAGAGACAGGGACAGAGACAGAGACAGAGACAGAAACAGAGACAGAAACAGAGACAGACATAGAGACAGAGACAGTGGCAGGGACAGAGGCAGAGACAGAGACAGAGACAGAGACAGAGACAGAGACAGAGACAGAGACAGCGACAGCGACAGAGTCGGGGACAGAGAGAGAGACAGAGATAGAGACAGAGACAGAGACAGAGACAGAGACAGAGACAGAGACAGAGACAGAGACAGAGACAGAGACAGAGACAGAGACAGAGACAGAGACAGAGACAGAGACAGAGACAGAGACAGAGACAGAGACAGAGACAGAGACAGAGACAGAGACAGAGACAGAGACAGAGACAGAGACAGAGACAGAGACGGAGACAGAGACAGAGACAGAGACAGAGACAGCGACAGCGACAGAGACAGGGACAGAGAGAGAGACAGAGACAGAGACTGAGACAGAGACAGAGACAGAGATAGCGAGAGAGACAGAGATAGAGACAGAGACAGAGATTGAGACAGAGACAGGGACAGACAGAGACAGAGACAGAGACAGAGACAGAGACAGAGACAGAGACAGAGACAGAGACAGAGACAGAGACAGAGACAGAGACAGAGACAGAGACAGAGACAGAGACAGAGACAGAGACGGTGTGAGAGACAGAGATAGAGACAGAGACAGAGACAGAGACAGAGACAGAGAGGTCGAGAGAGACAGAGATAGAGACGGAGACAGAGACAGAGACAGAGGCAGAGGCAGAGACTGCGACAGAGACAGTGACGGCGAGAGAGGCAGAGATAGAGACAGAGACAGAGACAGAGACAGGGACGGAGGCAGAGACAGAGACCGAGATAGAGACAGAGACAGAGACAGAGACAGAGGCAGAGGCAGAGGCAGAGGCAGAGACTGCGACAGAGACAGTGACGGCGAGAGAGACAGAAACAGAGACAGAAGCAGAGACAGACATAGAGACAGAGACAGAGGCAGGGACAGGGGCAGAGACGGAGACAGAGACAGAGACTGCGACAGAGACAGAGACAGCGAGAGAGACAGAGATAGAGACAGAGACAGAGACAGAGACAGAGACAGAGACAGAGACAGAGACAGAGACAGAGACAGAGAGAGAGACAGAGACAGAGACAGAGACAGAGACAGAGACAGAGACAGAGAAAGAGACAGAGACAGACATAGAGACTGAGACAAAGGGCAGGGACAGAGGCAGAGACAGAGACAGATACAGACACAGAGACTGAGACAGAGACAGAGACAGAGACAGAGACAGAGACAGAGACAGAGACAGAGACAGAGACAGAGACAGAGACAGAGACAGAGACAGAGACAGAGACAGAGACTCCGACAGAGACAGAGACAGCGAGAGAGACAGAGATAGAGACAGAGACAGAGACAGAGACAGAGACAGAGACAGGGACAGAGACAGAGACAGAGACAGAAACAGAGACAGAAACAGAGACAGACATAGAGACAGAGACAGTGGCAGGGACAGAGGCAGAGACAGAGACAGAGACAGAGACAGAGACAGAGACAGAGACAGAGACAGAGACAGCGACAGCGACAGAGTCAGGGACAGAGAGAGAGACAGAGATAGAGACAGAGACAGAGACAGAGACAGAGACAGAGACAGAGACAGAGACAGAGACAGAGACAGAGACAGAGACAGAGACAGAGACAGAGACAGAGACAGAGACAGAGACAGATACAGAGACAGAGACAGATACAGAGACAGAGACAGAGACGGAGACAGAGACAGAGACAGAGACAGAGACAGCGACTGCGACAGAGACAGGGACAGAGAGAGAGACAGAGACAGAGACTGAGACAGAGACAGAGACAGAGATAGCGAGAGAGACAGAGATAGAGACAGAGACAGAGATTGAGACAGAGACAGGGACAGACAGAGACAGAGACAGAGACAGAGACAGAGACAGAGACAGAGACAGAGACAGAGACAGAGACAGAGACAGAGACAGAGACAGAGACAGAGACGGTGTGAGAGACAGAGATAGAGACAGAGACAGAGACAGAGACAGAGACAGAGAGGTCGAGAGAGACAGAGATAGAGACGGAGACAGAGACAGAGACAGAGGCAGAGGCAGAGACTGCGACAGAGACAGTGACGGCGAGAGAGACAGAGATAGAGACAGAGACAGAGACAGAGACTGAGACAGCGAGAGAGACAGAGACAGAGACAGAGACAGAGACAGAGACAAAGACAGAGGCAGAGAGAGAGACGGCGAGAGAGACAGAGATAGAGACAGAGACAGAGACAGAGACAGAGATAGAGACAGAGACAGAGACAGACACAGATACAGAGACAGAGACAGAGACAGAAGCAGAGACAGAGACAGAGACAGAGACGGAGGCAGAGACAGAGACAGAGACAGAGACAGTGACAGAGACAGAGACAGAGACAGAGACAGAGACTCAGACAGCGAGAGAGACAGAGACAGAGACAGAGACAGAGACAGAGACAGAGACAAAGACAGAGGCAGAGAGAGAGACGGCGAGAGAGACAGAGATAGAGACAGAGACAGAGACAGAGACAGAGATAGAGACAGAGACAGAGACAGAGACAGACACGGATACAGAGACAGAGACAGAGACAGAAGCAGAGACAGAGACAGAGACAGAGACGGAGGCAGAGACAGAGACAGAGACAGAGACAGAGACAGAGACAGAGACAGAGACAGAGACAGAGACAGAGACAGATACAGATACAGAGACAGAGACAGATACAGAGACAGAGACAGATACAGAGACAGATACAGAGACAGAGACAGATACAGAGACAGAGACAGAGACAGAGTCAGAGACAGAGGCAGAGGCAGAGGCAGAGACTGCGACAGAGACAGTGACGGCGAGAGAGACAGAGATAGAGACAGAGACAGAGACAGAGACAGAGACAGAGACAGAGACGGAGACAGAGACAGAGACAGAGACAGAGACAGAGACAGCGACAGCGACAGAGACAGGGACAGAGAGAGAGACAGAGACAGAGACTGAGACAGAGACAGAGACAGAGATAGCGAGAGAGACAGAGATAGAGACAGAGACAGAGTTTGATACAGAGACAGAGACAGACAGAGACAGAGACAGAGATAGAGGCAGCGGCAGAGGCAGAGACTGCGACAGAGACAGTGACGGCGAGAGAGACAGAGATAGAGACAGCGACAGAGACAGAGACAGGGACGGAGACAGAGACAGAGACCGAGATAGAGACTGAGACAGAGACAGAGACAGAGACAGAGGCAGAGGCAGAGGCAGAGACTGCGACAGAGACAGTGACGGCGAGAGAGACAGAAACAGAGACAGAAGCAGAGACAGACATAGAGACAGAGACAGAGGCAGGGACAGGGGCAGAGACGGAGACAGAGACAGAGACTGCGACAGAGACAGAGACAGCGAGAGAGACAGAGATAGAGACAGAGACAGAGACAGAGACAGAGACAGAGACAGAGACAGAGACAGAGACAGAGACAGAGAGAGAGACAGAGACAGAGACAGAGACAGAGACAGAGACAGAGACAGAGAAAGAGACAGAGACAGACATAGAGACTGAGACAAAGGGCAGGGACAGAGGCAGAGACAGAGACAGATACAGACACAGAGACTGAGACAGAGACAGAGACAGAGACAGAGACAGAGACAGAGACAGAGACAGAGACAGAGACAGAGACAGAGACAGAGACAGAGACAGAGACAGAGACAGAGACTCCGACAGAGACAGAGACAGCGAGAGAGACAGAGATAGAGACAGAGACAGAGACAGAGACAGAGACAGAGACAGGGACAGAGACAGAGACAGAGACAGAAACAGAGACAGAAACAGAGACAGACATAGAGACAGAGACAGTGGCAGGGACAGAGGCAGAGACAGAGACAGAGACAGAGACAGAGACAGAGACAGAGACAGAGACAGAGACAGAGACAGCGACAGCGACAGAGTCAGGGACAGAGAGAGAGACAGAGATAGAGACAGAGACAGAGACAGAGACAGAGACAGAGACAGAGACAGAGACAGAGACAGAGACAGAGACAGAGACAGAGACAGAGACAGAGACAGAGACAGAGACAGATACAGAGACAGAGACAGATACAGAGACAGAGACAGAGACGGAGACAGAGACAGAGACAGAGACAGAGACAGCGACTGCGACAGAGACAGGGACAGAGAGAGAGACAGAGACAGAGACTGAGACAGAGACAGAGACAGAGATAGCGAGAGAGACAGAGATAGAGACAGAGACAGAGATTGAGACAGAGACAGGGACAGACAGAGACAGAGACAGAGACAGAGACAGAGACAGAGACAGAGACAGAGACAGAGACAGAGACAGAGACAGAGACAGAGACAGAGACGGTGTGAGAGACAGAGATAGAGACAGAGACAGAGACAGAGACAGAGACAGAGAGGTCGAGAGAGACAGAGATAGAGACGGAGACAGAGACAGAGACAGAGGCAGAGGCAGAGACTGCGACAGAGACAGTGACGGCGAGAGAGACAGAGATAGAGACAGAGACAGAGACAGAGAGTGAGACAGCGAGAGAGACAGAGACAGAGACAGAGACAGAGACAGAGACAGAGACAAAGACAGAGGCAGAGAGAGAGACGGCGAGAGAGACAGAGATAGAGACAGAGACAGAGACAGAGACAGAGATAGAGACAGAGACAGAGACAGACACAGATACAGAGACAGAGACAGAGACAGAAGCAGAGACAGAGACAGAGACAGAGACGGAGGCAGAGACAGAGACAGAGACAGAGACAGTGACAGAGACAGAGACAGAGACAGAGACAGAGACTCAGACAGCGAGAGAGACAGAGACAGAGACAGAGACAGAGACAGAGACAGAGACAAAGACAGAGGCAGAGAGAGAGACGGCGAGAGAGACAGAGATAGAGACAGAGACAGAGACAGAGACAGAGATAGAGACAGAGACAGAGACAGAGACAGACACGGATACAGAGACAGAGACAGAGACAGAAGCAGAGACAGAGACAGAGACAGAGACGGAGGCAGAGACAGAGACAGAGACAGAGACAGAGACAGAGACAGAGACAGAGACAGAGACAGAGACAGAGACAGATACAGATACAGAGACAGAGACAGATACAGAGACAGAGACAGATACAGAGACAGATACAGAGACAGAGACAGATACAGAGACAGAGACAGAGACAGAGTCAGAGACAGAGGCAGAGGCAGAGGCAGAGACTGCGACAGAGACAGTGACGGCGAGAGAGACAGAGATAGAGACAGAGACAGAGACAGAGACAGAGACAGAGACAGAGACGGAGACAGAGACAGAGACAGAGACAGAGACAGAGACAGCGACAGCGACAGAGACAGGGACAGAGAGAGAGACAGAGACAGAGACTGAGACAGAGACAGAGACAGAGATAGCGAGAGAGACAGAGATAGAGACAGAGACAGAGTTTGATACAGAGACAGAGACAGACAGAGACAGAGACAGAGATAGAGGCAGCGGCAGAGGCAGAGACTGCGACAGAGACAGTGACGGCGAGAGAGACAGAGATAGAGACAGCGACAGAGACAGAGACAGGGACGGAGACAGAGACAGAGACCGAGATAGAGACTGAGACAGAGACAGAGGCAGAGGCAGAGGCAGAGGCAGAGGCAGAGGCAGAGACTGCGACAGAGACAGTGACGGCGAGAGAGACAGAAACAGAGACAGAAGCAGAGACAGACATAGAGACAGAGACAGATGCAGGGACAGGGGCAGAGACAGAGACAGAGACAGAGACTGCGACAGAGACAGAGACAGCGAGAGAGACAGAGACAGCGAGAGAGACAGAGATAGAGACAGAGACAGAGACAGAGACAGAGACAGAGACAGAGACAGAGACAGAGACAGAGACAGAGACAGAGACAGATACAGAGACAGAGACAGATACAGAGACAGAGACAGAGACGGAGACAGAGACAGAGACAGAGACAGAGACAGAGACAGCGACAGCGACAGAGACAGGGACAGAGAGTGAGACAGAGACAGAGACTGAGACAGAGACAGAGACTGAGACAGAGACAGAGACAGAGATAGCGAGAGAGACAGAGATAGAGACAGAGACAGAGATTGAGACAGAGACAGAGACAGAGACAGACAGAGACAGAGACAGAGACAGAGACAGACACAGAGACAGAGACAGAGACAGTGAGGTCGAGAGAGACAGAGATAGAGACGGAGACAGAGACAGAGACAGAGGCAGAGGCAGAGACTGCGACAGAGACAGTGACGGCGAGAGAGACAGAGATAGAGACAGAGACAGAGATAGAGACAGAGACAGAGACAGAGGCAGAGGCAGAGGCAGAGGCAGAGGCAGAGACTGCGGCACAGACAGTGACGGCGAGAGAGACAGAAACAGAGAGAGAAACAGAGGCAGACATAGAGACAGAGACAGAGGCAGGGACAGGGGCAGAGACAGAGACAGAGACAGAGACAGAGACTGCGACAGAGACAGAGACAGCGAGAGAGACAGAGATAGAGACAGAGACAGAGACAGAGACAGAGACAGAGACAGAGACAGAGACAGAGACAGAGACAGAGACAGAGACAGAGACAGAGACAGAGACAGAGACAGAGACAGAGACAGAGACAGAGACAGAGACAGAGACAGAGACAGAGACAGAGACAGAGACAGAGACAGAGACAGAGACAGAGACAGAGACAGAGACAGAGACAGAGACAGAGACAGAGACAGAGACAGAGACAGAGACAGAGACAGAGACAGAGACAGAGACAGAGACAGAGACAGAGACAGAGACAGAGACAGAGACAGAGACAGAGACAGAGACAGAGACAGAGACAGAGACAGAGACAGAGACAGAGACAGAGACAGAGACAGAGACAGAGACAGAGACAGAGACAGAGACAGCGACAGAGACAGAGACATAGACAGAGACAGAGACAGAGACAGAGACAGAGACAGAGACAGAGACAGAGACAGAGACAGAGACAGAGACAGAGACAGAGACAGAAACAGAGACAGCGACAGCGACAGAGACAGGGACAGAGAGAGAGACAGAGACAGAGACTGAGACAGAGACAGAGACAGAGATAGCGAGAGAGAGAGAGATAGAGACAGAGACAGAGATTGATACAGAGACAGAGACAGACAGAGACAGAGACAGAGACAGAGACAGAGACAGAGACAGAGACAGAGACAGAGACAGAGACAGAGACAGAGACAGGGACAGAGACAGAGACAGAGACAGCGAGGGAGACAGAGATAGAGACAGAGACAGAGACAGAGACAGAGACAGAGACTGCGACAGCGACAGAGACCGCGAGAGAGACAGAGATAGAGACAGAGACAGAGACAGAGACTGAGACAGCGGGAGAGACAGAGACAGAGACAGAGACAGAGACAGAGACAGAGACAGAGACAGAGACAGAGACAGAGACAAAGACAGAGGCAGAGACAGAGACGGCGAGAGAGACAGAGATAGAGACAGAGACAGAGACAGAGACAGAGATAGAGACAGAGACAGAGACAGACACAGATACAGAGACAGAGACAGAGACAGAAGCAGAGACAGAGACAGAGACAGAGACGGAGGCAGAGACAGAGACAGAGACAGAGACAGAGACAGATACAGATACAGAGACAGAGACAGATACAGAGACAGAGACAGATGCAGAGACAGACACAGAGACAGAGACAGATACAGAGACAGAGACTGAGACAGAGACAGAGACAGAGACAGAGACAGAGACAGAGGCAGAGGCAAAGGCAGAGGCAGAGACTGCGACAGAGACAGTGACGGCGAGAGAGACAGAGATAGAGACAGAGACAGAGACAGGGACAGAGACAGAGACGGAGACAGAGACAGAGACAGAGACAGAGACAGAGACAGCGACAGCGACAGAGACAGGGACAGAGAGAGAGACAGACACAGAGACTGAGACAGAGACAGAGACAGAGATAGCGAGAGAGACAGATATAGAGACAGAGACAGAGATTGAGACAGAGACAGAGACAGACAGAGAGAGAGACAGAGACAGAGACAGAGACAGAGACCGGGACAGAGACAGAGATGGAGACTTAGACGGAGACAGAGACAGAGACAGAGACAGAGACAGAGACAGAGACAGAGACAGAGACGGAGACAGAGACAGAGACAGAGACAGAGACAGAGACAGAGACGGAGACAGAGACAGAGACAGAGACAGACACAGAGACAGAGACAGAGACAGAGACGGAGACGGAGACAGAGACAGAGACAGAGACGGAGACAGAGACGGAGACAGAGACAGAGACAGAGACAGAGACAGAGACAGAGACAGAGAAAGAGACAGAGACAGAGACAGCGACAGCGACAGCGACAGAGACAGAGACAGAAACAGAGACAGAGTCAGAGACAGACATAGAGACAGAGACAAAGGGCAGGGACAGAGGCAGAGACGGAGACAGATACAGAGACAGAGACTGAGACAGAGACAGAGACAGAGACGGCGTGAGAGACAGAGATAGAGACAGAGACAGAGACAGAGACGGAGACAGAGACAGAGACGGAGACAGAGACAGAGAAAGAGACAGAGACAGAGACAGCGACAGAGACAGAAAGAGAGACAGAGACAGAGACAGAGACAGAGACAGTGACAGAGACAGAGACAGAGACAGAGACGGCGCGAGAGACAGAGATAGAGACAGAGACAGAGACAGATACGGCGAGAGAGACAGAGATAGAGACAGAGACAGAGACAGAGACGGAGACGGAGACAGAGACCGAGACAGAGACAGAGACAGAGACAGAGACAGAGACAGAGACAGAGACAGAGACAGAGACAGAGACAGAGACAGAGACAGAGACAGAGACAGAGACAGAGACAGAGACAGAGACAGAGACAGAAACAGAGACAGAGACAGCGACAGAGACAGAGACAGAGACAGAGACAGAGACAGAGGCAGAGACAGAGACAGAGATAGAGACAGAGACAGAGACAGAGACGGAGACAGAGACAGAGACGGAGACAGAGACAGAGACAGAGAAAGAGACAGAGACAGAGACAGCGACGGAGACAGAAACAGAGACAGAGACAGAGAGGTCGAGAGAGACAGAGATAGAGACGGAGACAGAGACAGAGACAGAGACGGCGAGAGAGACAGAGACAGAGACAGAGACAGAGACAGAGACAGACACAGAGACAGAGACAGAGACAGAGACAGAGACAGATACAGAGACAAAGACAGAGACAGAGACAGAGACAGAGACAGAGAAAGAGACAGAGACAGAGACAGAGACAGAGACAGCGACAGAGACAGAGACAGAGACAGAGACAGAGACAGAGACAGAGACAGAGACAGAGACGGAGACAGAGACAGAGATAGAGACAGAGACAGAGGCAGAGACAGAGGCAGAGACAGAGGCAGAGACAGAGACAGAGACAGGGACGGAGACAGAGACAGAGACCGAGATAGAGACAGAGACAGAGACAGAGACAGAGGCAGAGGCAGAGGCAGAGGCAGAGACTGCGACAGAGACAGTGACGGCGAGGGAGACAGAAACAGAGACAGAAGCAGAGACAGACATAGAGACAGAGACAGAGGCAGGGACAGGGGCAGAGACGGAGACAGAGACAGAGACTGCGACAGAGACAGCGAGAGAGACAGAGATAGAGACAGAGACAGAGACAGAGACAGAGACAGAGACAGAGAGAGAGACAGAGACAGAGACAGAGACAGAGACAGAGACAGAGACAGAGACAGAGAAAGAGACAGAGACAGACATAGAGACTGAGACAAAGGGCAGGGACAGAGGCAGAGACAGAGACAGATACAGAGACAGAGACTGAGACAGAGACAGAGACAGAGACAGAGACAGAGACAGAGACAGAGACAGAGACTCCGACAGAGACAGAGACAGCGAGAGAGACAGAGATAGAGACAGAGACAGAGACAGAGACAGAGACAGGGACAGAGACAGAGACAGAGACAGAAACAGAGACAGAAACAGAGACAGACATAGAGACAGAGACAGTGGCAGGGACAGAGGCAGAGACAGAGACAGAGACAGAGACAGAGACAGAGACAGAGACAGAGACAGAGACAGCGACAGCGACAGAGTCGGGGACAGAGAGAGAGACAGAGATAGAGACAGAGACAGAGACAGAGACAGAGACAGAGACAGAGACAGAGACAGAGACAGAGACAGAGACAGAGACAGAGACAGAGACAGAGACAGAGACAGAGACAGAGACAGAGACAGAGACAGAGACAGATACAGAGACAGAGACAGATACAGAGACAGAGACAGAGACGGAGACAGAGACAGAGACAGAGACAGAGACAGCGACAGCGACAGAGACAGGGACAGAGAGAGAGACAGAGACAGAGACTGAGACAGAGACAGAGACAGAGATAGCGAGAGAGACAGAGATAGAGACAGAGACAGAGATTGAGACAGAGACAGAGACAGAGACGGTGTGAGAGACAGAGATAGAGACAGAGACAGAGACAGAGACAGAGACAGAGAGGTCGAGAGAGACAGAGATAGAGACGGAGACAGAGACAGAGACAGAGGCAGAGGCAGAGACTGCGACAGAGACAGTGACGGCGAGAGAGGCAGAGATAGAGACAGAGACAGAGACAGAGGCAGAGGCAGAGGCAGAGGCAGAGACTGCGGCAGTGACAGTGACGGCGAGAGAGACAGAAACAGAGACAGAAACAGAGACAGACATAGAGACAGAGACAGATGCAGGGACAGGGGCGGAGACAGAGACAGAGACAGAGACTGCGACAGAGACAGAGACAGCGAGAGAGACAGAGATAGAGACAGAGACAGAGACAGAGACAGAGACAGAGACGGAGACAGAGACAGAGACAGAGACAGAGACAGAGACAGAGACAGAGACAGAGACAGAGACAGAGACAGAGACAGAGACAGAGACAGAGACAGAGACAGAGACAGAGACAGAGACAGAGACAGAGACAGAGACAGAGACAGAGACAGAGACAGAGACAGAGACAGAGACAGAGACAGAGACAGAGACAGAGACAGCGACAGAGACAGAGACATAGACAGAGACAGAGCCAGAGGTGGAAGCAGAGACAGAGACAGCGAGAGAGATAGAGATAGAGGCAGAGACAGAGACAGAGACAGAGATAGAGGCAGCGGCAGAGGCAGAGACTGCGACAGAGACAGTGACGGCGAGAGAGACAGAGATAGAGACAGCGACAGAGACAGAGACAGGGACGGAGGCAGAGACAGAGACCGAGATAGAGACAGAGACAGAGACAGAGACAGAGGCAGAGGCAGAGGCAGAGGCAGAGACTGCGACAGAGACAGTGACGGCGAGAGAGACAGAAACAGAGACAGAAGCAGAGACAGACATAGAGACAGAGACAGAGGCAGGGACAGGGGCAGAGACGGAGACAGAGACAGAGACAGAGACTGCGACAGAGACAGAGACAGCGAGAGAGACAGAGATAGAGACAGAGACAGAGACAGAGACAGAGACAGAGACAGAGACAGAGACAGAGACAGAGACAGAGAGAGAGACAGAGACAGAGACAGAGACAGAGACAGAGACAGAGACAGAGAAAGAGACAGAGACAGACATAGAGACTGAGACAAAGGGCAGGGACAGAGGCAGAGACAGAGACAGATACAGACACAGAGACTGAGACAGAGACAGAGACAGAGACAGAGACAGAGACAGAGACAGAGACAGAGACAGAGACAGAGACAGAGACAGAGACAGAGACTCCGACAGAGACAGAGACAGCGAGAGAGACAGAGATAGAGACAGAGACAGAGACAGAGACAGAGACAGAGACAGGGACAGAGACAGAGACAGAGACAGAAACAGAGACAGAAACAGAGACAGACATAGAGACAGAGACAGTGGCAGGGACAGAGGCAGAGACAGAGACAGAGACAGAGACAGAGACAGAGACAGAGACAGAGACAGAGACAGCGACAGCGACAGAGTCAGGGACAGAGAGAGAGACAGAGATAGAGACAGAGACAGAGACAGAGACAGAGACAGAGACAGAGACAGAGACAGAGACAGAGACAGAGACAGAGACAGAGACAGAGACAGAGACAGAGACAGAGACAGAGACAGATACAGAGACAGAGACAGATACAGAGACAGAGACAGAGACGGAGACAGAGACAGAGACAGAGACAGAGACAGCGACTGCGACAGAGACAGGGACAGAGAGAGAGACAGAGACAGAGACTGAGACAGAGACAGAGACAGAGATAGCGAGAGAGACAGAGATAGAGACAGAGACAGAGATTGAGACAGAGACAGGGACAGACAGAGACAGAGACAGAGACAGAGACAGAGACAGAGACAGAGACAGAGACAGAGACAGAGACAGAGACAGAGACAGAGACAGAGACAGAGACAGAGACGGTGTGAGAGACAGAGATAGAGACAGAGACAGAGACAGAGACAGAGACAGAGAGGTCGAGAGAGACAGAGATAGAGACGGAGACAGAGACAGAGACAGAGGCAGAGGCAGAGACTGCGACAGAGACAGTGACGGCGAGAGAGACAGAGATAGAGACAGAGACAGAGACAGAGGCAGAGGCAGAGGCAGAGGCAGAGACTGCGACAGAGACAGTGACGGCGAGAGAGACAGAAACAGAGACAGAAACAGAGACAGACATAGAGACAGAGACAGATGCAGGGACAGGGGCGGAGACAGAGACAGAGACAGAGACTGCGACAGAGACAGAGACAGCGAGAGAGACAGAGATAGAGACAGAGACAGAGACAGAGACAGAGACAGAGACAGAGACGGAGACAGAGACAGAGACAGAGACAGAGACAGAGACAGAGACAGAGACAGAGACAGAGACAGAGACTGAGACAGAGACAGAGACAGAGACAGAGACAGAGACAGAGACAGAGACAGAGACAGAGACAGCGACAGAGACAGAGACATAGACAGAGACAGAGCCAGAGGTGGAAGCAGAGACAGAGACAGCGAGAGAGATAGAGATAGAGGCAGAGACAGAGACAGAGACAGAGATAGAGGCAGCGGCAGAGGCAGAGACTGCGACAGAGACAGTGACGGCGAGAGAGACAGAGATAGAGACAGCGACAGAGACAGAGACAGGGACGGAGGCAGAGACAGAGACCGAGATAGAGACAGAGACAGAGACAGAGACAGAGGCAGAGGCAGAGGCAGAGGCAGAGGCAGAGACTGCGACAGAGACAGTGACGGCGAGAGAGACAGAAACAGAGACAGAAGCAGAGACAGACATAGAGACAGAGACAGAGGCAGGGACAGGGGCAGAGACAGAGACAGAGACAGAGACTGCGACAGAGACAGAGACACGGAGAGAGACAGAGATAGAGACAGAGACAGAGACAGAGACAGAGACAGAGACAGCGAGAGAGACAGAGATAGAGACAGAGACAGAGACAGAGACAGAGACATATACAGAGACAGAGACCGAGATAGAGACAGAGACAGAGACAGAGGCAGAGGCAGAGGCAGAGGCAGAGGCAGAGGCAGAGGCAGAGACTGCGACAGAGACAATGACGGCGAGAGAGACAGAAACAGAGACAGAAACAGAGACAGACATAGAGACAGAGACAGAGGTAGAGACATAGACAGAGACAGAGACAGAGACTGCGACAGAGACAGAGACCGCGAGAGAGACAGAGATAGAGACAGAGACAGAGACAGAGACAGAGAGAGAGACAGAGACAGAGACAGAGACAGAGACAGAGACAGAGACAGAGACAGAGACAGCGACAGCGATAGAGACAGGGACAGAGAGAGAGACAGTGACAGAGACTGAGACAGAGACAGAGACAGAGATAGCGAGAGAGACAGAGATAGAGACAGAGACAGAGGCAGAGACAGAGGCAGGGACAGAGGCAGACACAGTGACAGAGACAGAGACATGGACAGGGACAGAGGCAGAGGTAAAAGCAGAGACAGAGACAGCGAGAGAGATAGAGATAGAGGCAGAGACAGAGACAGAGTCAGAGATAGAGGCAGCGGCAGAGGCAGAGACTGCGACAGAGACAGTGACGGCGAGAGAGACAGAGATAGAGACAGCGACAGAGACAGAGACAGGGACGGAGACAGAGACAGAAACCGAGATAGAGACAGAGACAGAGACAGAGGTAGACGCAGAGGCAAAGGCAGAGGCAGAGACTGCGACAGAGACAGTGACGGCGAGAGAGACAGAAACAGAGACAGAAACAGAGGCAGACATAGAGACAGAGACAGCGGCAGGGACAGAGGCAGAGACAGAGACAGAGACAGAGACTGCGACAGAGACAGAGACCGCGAGAGAGACAGAGATAGAGACAGCGACAGAGACAGAGACAGAGACAGCGAGAGAGACAGAGATAGAGACAGAGACAGAGACAGAGACAGAGACAGAGACAGAGACAGAGACAGAGACAGAGACAGAGACAGAGACAGCGAGAGAGACAGAGATAGAGACAGAGACAGAGACAGAGACAGAGACAGAGACGGCGAGAGAGACAGAGATAGAGACAGAGACAGAGACAGAGACAGAGATAGAGACAGAGACAGAGACAGACACAGATACAGAGACAGAGACAGAGACAGAAGCAGAGACAGAGACAGAGACAGAGACGGAGGCAGAGACAGAGACAGAGACAGAGACAGAGACAGATACAGATACAGAGACAGAGACAGATACAGAGACAGAGACAGATGCAGAGACAGACACAGAGACAGAGACAGATACAGAGACAGAGACAGAGACAGAGACAGAGACAGAGACAGAGACAGAG